>NC_137821.1:40447855-40535355 GCF_963921795.1 Nannobrachium achirus | reverse complement strand
GGGCATAAAAGGGATCTCCATATATGGGCATAAAGGGATTGTATGTATGATGTCAGACGACAGAATCCATATGGTAAAGACAGATGGCCAAGACAGCCCTTTAAGGCGAGGTCGCTTTTCGCCCTTAGGCATCTTACTGGTATATCATAATGTATGTAATTCTTACAGTATCATGTCATGTCATCACATCACATCCTATATCCTACACACAATCTCTTGTTGTTGCAGTTATTAGTGTATCACAGTGGTTATCGACCCCTTTTCATACCAGGGTCCATTATTTATTCAGCATTTGAGTCACAAACCCCCTTTGATGAGATTTAGTCTCTCGGAACCAAAATGTAGAATATTTTGTGATCATTGGATACGATTTTCTTTCCACCCCCACTGTATCGCTGTTGGTGCCATCGGAGAGATGACAGGCAAACGTTGACCAAAATAACAATTCTTCTACTTGTAAACAAACTACTTGTAAATTAAGTAATGCCAATATTTAACAATAATTTAACTCATGAGATTATAATATGAAACCAATTTGGTCAATCAAGGACCACTGGTTGAAAACCACTGGTATATCATATCATCCCATGTAATACTGCTGTGGTCTGTCTTACATGGGATACACATGTTATCATTCCATGGAATGGGCTCATTATCAGTTTTATCAACCCTTAAGCATGTGTATCGGGTGCGTCTTCTTACCCAGACAGCCTTTGCTCACAACACTGGAGGTGTTCTGTCCCGCCATGCTGGCGGTGCAGGTGAAATCCACCTTGTGGTCCACGCTAAAGGAGGCAAATAGATATGAGATGTTGTCGCTCGGGGTCCAAACAGAGATGTTTATGGCCGGTTGAGCCTGCCAGGTGAGGACCACCCCTTTGTCTGGGGATGTGCACTGCAAGGCCAGGCGACAGTGTCCCTCGTTCATTTCCATACCGAAGAACTGCTGAATCATGGGCTTTCTAGCTGCATACAAAATTACAATGGTTATCAAATGTAAACTCCTGAGCATGAATCTAAGGGTGGATGGATAGATAATACTTTATACTGTAGATATATATACTAGAGCTGGTATTTTAACTGTTTCATTTGGATTAATTAAATTACATTTAAGTACAATATGATTAAGTACATTACATTTACGCATTTAATCATGACACCACAGAACCTTTCTCACTGAACGAGTTTCAGGCGTACCGATCATACCGGTGTAGCCAGTGCACATGATGGGAAATTAAATTTCATTTCACTGATTCACTTGTATGCGTTTTAATTGAAAAGAAAGTACAATATTTATAAGCAATTTCATTTCACTGATTCACTTGTATGCGTTTTAATTGAAAAGAAAGTACAATATTTATAAGCAATTTCATTTCACTGATTCACTTGTATGCGTTTTAATTGAAAAGAAAGTACAATATTTATAAGCAATTAAACATGCCATTAATTCTGATTTATTAATTACAAAGCCTCTAATTTATTAAAATGTACTTTAATCTCATTCCCACACCTGGGAGACATTTGATGTTCTTCTTGGTAAAGGTAAAGATGTTCCACACTATTATGCTTTGGTCCCATTTTTGGAAGGATGGACAGTCTGGACACCTTATTTTGGAACAGACCCATTTACCCTCTTTACCCATTGGTTCATTTGGATAAAGACATGAACTAGAACTGCACTCTGTCAAGGTGACAACTTGCATCTTGTGCGCAAGTAGGCCATGTACATGTATGGCCTGCTTGTTATGCACATATGCAGCCAAACGCAGTGCTTGCACGCTCTGCTGGCACAAGTAATGAATGTAGTGTAAATAGTTGTGTAGCCGTTACCTTTGACTGTGAGACGGACTTTATTGCGGACTTTGGTTTGGTTTCTTTCTTTCAGATCTACAGTGTACACCATGGCATCTTCTCTGGTCAAACCACTGATGCTCAAATCCCCTGAGATCAACAACACAAACATTTAATTTATTATCAGTAGAAACTAAATATATGACTGAACATGTAATAAATAATGATGTCTTGTCTTCTGTTACCTGAAGAAATGTTAAGTTTCAGCCTTCCTCCGTACCTCCAGAAACGGTTCTCATTTGTCTTGCCACTCTTATGACTCGCGATCCAAGTGATGTTAGTGAGTATGAACCACTCTATAGAAGAGAGGTTCCATGAGGGGTCTACCCTGGATGGCAAAGTAACAACCTCGCCAATGTAGCCCGAGATCTCCTCTATGGCAAGTGACGCCGCTGTAAAATAAAGCAACATTTCTGTTCAATTGTTCATTATACAACAGGTAGTTCCGACGAAGCAATCTGATTGGTTGAAATAGCTTTCTACCTGTACGAATAACGAGCATTATCACACAGGTCTCATGAAACTAAGAAATCATGTGATGGTCGCGAATGAGCTGTCAGAGTTGCTTGAAGTCAAGTGGGATGTTACCGCAGTCAGTGATGATTTGGGGTGCTATGGCATCTGCATGCTTTTTTACAAAGTATACCTTTTTTTAGATGGATCTGTATTGTATCAGGTGTTTTGGTACAGCCTTATGGTTCAGTTTGTTCATAAAGTACCTAAAGGGGGCGGCATAGCTCAGGGGTAGAGAAACCGTTATTAGAGCTCGAAGGGTTCCCAGTTCGATTCCGGGCTCCCCCTGAGTTAATGTCAAAGAGTCCTTGAGCCAGACTCTGAACCCGTAGTTGCTCCCGGTGAGTAGGTTGGTGCCTTGCATGGTTTCCTCCGCCACCGGTGTATGAATGTGTGCGTGAATGTAATGCACAATAATCTATGTAAAGCGCCTTGGATAAAAGCACACAAGTATGTAGTCTCATATGCCCTGCACCTTGGCAGAACTACTACCGACCTGAGTGTACTTCAGTTCTCCCCATGGTATCATGTACATTAAAGCATAACCATCACCACCTAGAATATTGCCTCATCAATTGCTGATTAATCCAGAATTCCGGGACATATGAATGATTGATATCCCAGCATGACACACACACGCACGCACGCACGCACACACACCCACACCCACACGTCATATGACTAGCTGTGCGGAGAGACAGACACGATTTATCATATGCCGTCTACCCACAAAGAAACACTTCTCTTTTTTCATTCTTTAAGTTTAAACATTGCTCCGCTACAATTATTTGAAAACTTTAGTAACTATAGTTATGTTGTAGATTTGAAAACATACATTAACCAATTCAGCCCTATTTAAACTTGTCTTTGGAACATAGATTTTAATAACTTGTATAGATATCATATGTATAAAAGTCATCATATGTAACATATGATACCTTGTGAAACAGAACATTCTGCATAATGAGTACTTATAGTACATTTTAATGACAATAATGTTGTACTTTTACTCACGTAATTTTAGATTACCGGACTTTTACTTCATTTAGAGTGTTTCTACATTGCAGTATTGATACTTTTACTTAAGTAAAACAAATGTACTTTTCCCACCACTGCATTAATTGTAGTCTGTATTGATTTCAAAACTGTCAGTTGATGAAAATGTTAGCCTACCTTGAAGGAGTGGAATCAAGAGAAGTAGAAGTAGAAGTAGAACCCTCATTGTGACCAAAAGGTTAGGTTTGTGACTTACTTTCCTTTCTGTGTGTTTTTAAGCCATGCCAAATTAGTCAGCTACCGTGTCAGTTGTGACCTACGTATGACGCAGGGATGGAGGCACTTCTCTTTTCTACTTTCATTTATTTAAAAACATATATGTTTCTTTAATAACAACTCAGCCCTAAATGCATCAAATATAAAAGAAAACTAAGTAATTGTAACAGCAATACAATTATATAGTTTTACAAGACAACTTTCTTTTAGAAAAATGGGTCAGGGACTTGGGATCAGTAAAATAATACTTAAAAAAAAGTTTAAATACAAATGGAGTACAAGACAAGACAAGATGGGTGTGCAAAGCTATTTTGACAGTGTTTTTAGGAAAATGACAGTCAATTATTATTGAAAAGACATATTTGTCTATCAAAATGATACATATAAAAGTGAACAAACCTGTGCCTACATCACATATCCACACACGCACGCACGCACGCACGCACGCACGCACGCACGCACGCACGCACGCACGCACGCACGCACGCACGCACGCACGCACGCACGCACGCACACACACACACACACACACACATACACACACACACACACACACACACACACACACACACACACACACACACACACACACAGTACTATTTAACAAATACCACTTTGTGTCAAACAATGCTACCGTAGCAGAGTGTACTTTTCCTGTGTACAAAGTTTGTGCTTTTCAGCAATGCTGAAGCACAAAATTAAATCAATTCTGCGTTCAAACAAACACACACACACACACACACACACACACACACACACACACACACACACACACACACACACACACACACACACACACACACACACACACAACACACACACACACACACACACACACACACACACACACACACACACACACACACACACACACACACACACACACAGCTGTTTTCAGAATGACACAACACATTTAAAACAGGAATTACCCTTATGCAAATGTGATACGTTTTAAGAAATAAAACTGGAGGAAGTAGTGCTTCTGCATAGTTAAGCTACGTATAACCCTAGACCGTGTGGAAGTGAAATTGTGTTGTTATAGGGAACAGTTTGGGTCCATGTCGATTTATTTTCAGCTATTGGTATTTACAAACACTGATGAAAGAGGAAAATATACTTGGAGCCATTTAGAATGTTTATGTTGAGTGAACAGGTCTATGAGATGATCTCTATAGGTGTCTCTATAGGGTAATAGTCAGGGCCAGTACACGAAACAAAATAGTACCAATGCACACCTGTGGAAAAAGGCATCGTCCTAAATGGGATGTAGGCTACAGACGTAATGCTTTAATTGAACAATGAATGGCGTAGCTATTTGGAATGGCACTGTACACATTCTTAGTTACAAGAGGATATTTGAATGACACATTCTCAACAGAGACAGGAGACATTATGCTATATCCACAGAAAGTATTATTTATCTGTGTTATTTGCACAAATAGCATACAGCTGAAACAATGGTAAACATGGGACTCATGGTTGGCGGTTGTAAACAACGGAGTTGTCAGACACAACCAGCAGGATTAAATGTGACATTGATGAGCAATGTGACATTGATGAGCAGCGCTCCTCTCCAAAAGCGGAACTATTTTCAGTTTTAAGCGCCCAGGGTGCCCAAAAAGTGCTGAGAAGCCAAAACCGCTGAAAAGCGATGCTCCTCGCTGGGAAGAGGAGCGTTCGGGCGTGTCTTCATACCATGAGAAATGGATGACGAACAGACACGCACAAAAACTGCTTTCTGTGGAAATAATGGTTCCCTAATTCAACCACTAACATTACTTTAACGTATAAGCAGTGGTGTCTGGTGAGCTGCTTGGGCAGTCCCCAAACAGTCGCAAATGCGGGAACTGAAAGCTGCAAGCAGTGCATTGTTGCGGTAAATACCATACGATCACAGACAAAAAATAAGATAGGACATCAGAGTGACCTCCTTCCTAGGAAGGACCTTGATGCATGTCCCACTGGGAGGAGACCCCGTGGCAGACCGAAGAACAGATGGAAGGATTATATCTCCACACTGGCCTGGAACGCCTCGGTGTACTCCCGGAAGGAGTGGAGGAAGTTGCTCAGGATAGGGAACTCTGGAAGTCCCAGAACCCTGTGACCCGATTCCGGATAAGCAGTTGAAGATGGATGGATGGATGGATGTGATTAAAGACCCCACAGAACGTCCTCTGGGGACTGCCCATAAGTCCGACCTCTCAAATGTCCGACTTATTGCGACCGCACCGTAGGTCGCATTTACTATCAAAAGCTCCACGGGCTGTCTGTCAGTCCGTCAGTCAGTCACACTTTTGCCCTGCTCATATCTCCACAACCGTTGCCCCGATCCATGCCAAAATTTCCACACAAACTCCTTGCCTGCCAAACTACAACCTCCAAGGACCCCCGGAGTTCCAGGGACCCCCAGGTCCCTGGGGGACCCCCAGGTGTAAAAACATTACCACATACACGTCACACTTTCCCCCTACTCATATCTCGGCCACCGTTGGCCCGATCCATGCCAAAATTTCCACACAAACTCCTTGCCTGCCAAACTACAACCTCCAAGGACCCCCGGAGTTCCAGGGACCCCCAGGTCCCTGGGGGACCCCCAGGTGTAAAAAAAATACCAAATGTGCAAAAATGACCAAATGACCACCCCCACGGGGCTGCTCACGGGGAATTCCCGGGGACCACCCACTCCTGGTACTCCAGAACGGATGCAAAAGTGGTGGCGCCCCCAGTGGAGGACCCCCTCCACTGCAGCTCACATAAAATGCCCTAACTCGGCCTAGGAGCGTATGGGAGAGCCGGGGCCGGTACCTATTCGTCTGCCAAGGCAACGCGGAGACCCCACCCCTCATTTCTCACATGGCCCTCTCCTAGCGAGACCTACGGTCGCTTATCTCCCGATTAGGGAGTCTTACTGGTGGTTAGGTTTAGGTATAGTTTTACTGAGGTTATAGGGTTAGGTTTAGGCATAGTTTTACTGAGGTTAAGTTAGGATTAGTGTTAAGGTTAGGTTTAGGTGGTTGGACCAACGGGAGGTCGAACCAATGCCATGTTATCACGTCCTCCAGCTTTTCTAAACAGACCATGTCTGCTTTCTGTTCCACACATGGGAGATGCAGACTCACTCACACAGTCTCACACCGTAAGTTCTTCACATACCGGTAAACACACAAACAAACCAACCATGTCAGTTCAGCCATGAACTAAACTGATCTATCTAGTGATTGATTTTAGATGGTTTCACACGTTTGGTCGTCTCGGCTGCGCAGTCCCAACAGACGGTAAAAACTGTAAAGGTTGAATAACTGTGAAAAAGGCCAACAGGTGTGAAGAAGGAAGGGTGCATGGCAGCATCGCAGACGTCAACTTAAGTAACCGTTTGGCCTGTGTGTATCTACACCATACCACACTTCCTTCCTCCTACACGCCTACAACGCTCGTAATCTCAAATCTGCCCCCTCCCCTCCTGTTTCTCTCGCCTACACAGTGGTCTCTGACAGCAGCCTCATAATGAACTTGTGGCTCTTGGGGTCGATAAACTCTTCCCCCAGTCGCAGTTTTAGCATGTAACGATACATTTTAACAGCGATATGATACGCATCACGATCATGGCATGGATTGACTGATTGATTTCAAATTGATACAGTAACTATTTAGCAAAACGTGTGAAAGTGCAGGCTTTTTAGGGTGAAAAATATTATTATGGATATAAATAAGTAAACAGTTATTCTCTGGCAAATACATGATATTGTATTTGAACATATACCCGCACCTTGAAATGTACACAGAGATTACACACATTTATCTATAAACTAAGTGTAGCAAAATGTAATATATATAGTGGTATGTTCTTATATTTGCTAAATACAACGCACAATTACTTAGTATTGACACAATCGATTATTTGCATTGCATTGCAAAACGACTCAATATGATTATTTGCATCGCAAAACGATTAGATACGATACAAAGTCAAACAATACGATATTTTCCTGTTTATATATCAATATAGTAGATTGTTGAAAATTTAAATCGATGCAGTTGTAGTGTCTATGTTTGTACTTGGTGCGTCTGTGAAGGTGGACAGCACTGCTGACATGGGTTAAAATCACAGGTGATATTTGGGGTTTTGTGTGTGTGTGTCTGTGTGAGAGAACTTCATCTGTGACTGACTCTTTATTCCTACGAAACAAACATTGTCTCCATGCAACATTTTACCTCTTTTTACACATAGAACTTTGTACAGTAAGTCACTCTGGATAAGACTAAGAGCATCCTCTAAATCAGTGGTTCTCTCATTTTTACATTTCAGAAGACCTCCATAACTTAGAGAGCGTACAAATGGAACCACATGGACTCTTAACACTAGCCTTGTCACATCGTCTTCATGAATGGAATACGTTTGTATATTGATTTATACCGACATGCGCAGCGCACACTAGAGTTGTAGTGGTGGTTCAATGTTGTTGTTGTTATTGTAGTGGCAATCTGGCTAGCCATCATCAAAGAAAAGTCCTCTTTTCACTTGCACTGTAGAAGTCTGTAATCGAGAGACTATTGAAGTGGTGGTTCATGTTGTTGTTGTTATTGTAGTGGTGAGGGATCAGCATCCTTCGTGACATCACCATCAACCGGATACCACAAGTAAGCCATGTATGGCCTACTTGTGCGCCATGAGGTGAGCTGGCATCACCAGGAATACTGGTCCCTCATTGGCTGTTAATGATGATCTTGCCAGAAATGCAGGTTTAAACACCCACAGCTACCTACCTACCTACATACTAGCCATAAATTATAACTTCCAGGAGAGGCTCTAATATTCGGACGTTATGTCTCTCCTGGAGTTATAAGGCATATAAGGCAGAGTCATATGGCTCTCGCTGGTTGAGCCCCAACGTCCATACTACGCTCAAAACATGTACAAATCAATAAGTTGCTCACCGAGTCGTCGAAACAGCTTTATATCTACCGGCCGGCACACTCGTTGGCATGTGTTAGTCCATATGTTTCTAATAAATTAATGTTTACTAAAACTTCTCCGAGACTCACGTTTCCTCGTCGCCTTCAGAACGCTTCAGAACTACAGAACGTTGGAATACTTCCGCATACAAAAACATCATGTCCTAGTATGAGCGAATCGCAACGGCGATCAACGTCACGTGATATGTTCGGCCATTTTTACCCAAGCAGTTCAAAAACAAGGAAAGCGATGAGACTCGGAGAAGTTTTAGTAAACATTAATTTATTAGAAACATATGGACTAACACATGCCAACGAGTGTGCCGGCCGGTAGATATAAAGCTGTTTCGACGACTCGGTGAGCAACTTATTGATTTGTACATGTTTTGAGCCTAGTATGGACGTTGGGGCTCAACCAGCGAGAGCCATATGACTCTGCCTTATAACTCCAGGAGAGACATAACGTCCGAATATTAGCGCCCTCTCCTGGAAGTTATAATTTATGGCTACCTACATACCTACCTACATAAATACCTACATACGCTGCTGAACGCAGTACGCTTTACTTGCGCAAGTAATTCTATGCATACGCCAATGTTAAATTGCTGCTCTGAGGGCACTTTGTCAATGCTGCTCTCAGGTTAGCTTGAATGATATGCACCTATGTTAAATTGCTGCACTTTTTCAATGCTGCTCTCAGGGCAGCTTGAACTAGACTGCACTCTGTCGAGGTGCCAACTTGTGACTTGTGCACTCATGGCCATGTATGGCCTACTTGTGCGCCAGCAGAGTGCGCCTTCTTATATTTATTTCAGGTAAAATTCCTTGATGGTGATGTCAACAAGAATGCTGGTCCCTCACTGGCTGTTGAAGGGATGATGCCCTAGTATGCTCCTTTACTGACCGATCTTCAATCTTATAATGGAAGTCAATGGAGTCGGATTGAGCTGAAACCTTGACCAAATTTGGAGTCATAAATTATAGATACACTACGTCATAGATACATCATAAGAAAGACTTTATAAAAGTTTAAAATTTAAAATTTAAATCTTATTTAAGACAGCTGACCGGCTGACCAGTATCTTGGCAACACTCCTATTCAGGTCTATCGATGAGTTTTGATCAGGCTCCGCCTTATCCCCCTCCTTATCCCACCACTCAAGGTTACCCGCCAGCCCAGGGTTACCCAGCACAAGATTACCCGCCAGCCCAGGTTTACCCAGCACAAAGTTACCCAGCACAAGATTACCCGCCAGCCCAGGGTTACCCAGCACAAAGTTACCCAGCACAAGATTACCCAACCCAGGCTTACCCTCCTCAAGGCTTCCCTGGGAACATGGAACAGCCAAACCCAGCCTACCCTAACTACCAGGGTCCCTATCCTCCTGGCTCCGGAGGCCCCTATCAACGACAGTCTGGCTGGCATCAGGGCTCTATGTACAGTGGGACTCCCACGCGCCGCTACTATATGGACAACAGAAGGGGAGGTGATACAGGTGCAGGCTGGCTGGCGTGTTTGGCAACTCTGTGTTGCTGCTGCATGTGGGATGTGATAAACTAATGTCCCCCATGCACCTGGTCCTCCCTACACCAACTGATTCACTCTGTTACCTCCTACCCCCACCTCTGCCCAGAGATACCTGAGACACCCAATGGGGTTCTGAATGGGGGATTTATTCCCAAACCAATCGAGTTGGCACTTGAGGTGGGCAGCCTGTCGGGTTACATCTTTTGAACTAAATCTTTTTTTCACATCATGTTTTATTTTTAAGTGGAGCTCCTGGAAGGAGCTAAGCTCAACAACGAAGCCCGCAGCATGGCCTATTACATCTGGCCTACATCTTGGCACAAAGCGCTCAGAGTTTGTTGTACGCCCAGGGTCATGTTGGCCAAGCTTCGTGGGACACTTAATGAAATGAACTCATAAATAGCACAGCTCACTTCACACTAGATGTGATGTCTTTTTTTAAATACCGGACTTTAGTTTTGGAATAGAAGTGAATGGGTTTTGTCCTGCGCAGATTTGTCATAAACTGAACACTTAAAAGAGATCCGCTTTGGAGCCATGCCAGTATCCATTTTTTATTATTTATATTTCATTGTGGGCTCGCCTGAAAGGCGAGAACACTATGTTATCTTCATTATTTATAGAGTTCCGCCGCGTGAGTTCCGTTGCAGACAGTACAAAGGCAGGGCCCTTAGCCAATGAGGCGCAATTGAGGTGTGGAAAATCTGGGAGTGGTGTTAGCTGGAGTACTGGTTGAGCTTCACATGACAGTTAGCACGCTGTAGAATACAGTATAGTCACGAGCGAGCCCACACTGTTTCGTAGGAACAGTATCTCTAGTTTTATGTATGTCATTGTTCTATTTGTTAGTTGACTGTTTTTTATGATTATCCATTTGTTTATGCAATTTGTCAAAGCATGTACATGAACAGAACCCTGGGAACATGAGACCCTTTGTCATGATGTTATGTTCCCATATCCCATTATGTGACATACTGTACATCTGGAGAACATATACTGCGGTTACTACAGAGGGTCTGCCAATGTTTTGTGTGATGGCAACATCCCCCCTAAAAAAGGAAAAAAATGAATTAACCTGAATTCATCATGTTATTTAGTCACGATAACGTGTAAACTAAGGAACAAACAAAAATGGACATTTCACTATGGAGCCATCAAAGCTGCAGCACCACTTGGAGACAACCTATAGGCAGATTAGGCATGATGAAACAATGTCATATTAAATGTGGTGAAGATACAGGGAAGATTTTCTCAAACTAAAAGCAAACAAACAAATAAATCAAATCAAATCAAACTTTACTTATAAAGCACATTTACAACAATCGAGATCGACCAAAAAGCAACTGATTGGCTGACCTCAGTGCAGGGTTCTGGTCTTGCATAGCCAGACAATATCAAGGGCAATTCATCTTTGCAATGGCAGATTCGTCTGACTACGCAAGGCTAGGGTTCGACAAGTTTCGACAAGTATAGCGGGGCCAGGCTGTGCAAAGATTTGTGAGTGAATAAAAAAAGCTTAAAAAACTCTCTTTTTTTGTGCCAGTGAGGAGGCAATCAGCCGTGTTTTGCACCAGCTGCAGGAGCCTGAATGAGGACTGATCAATACCGGAGAGAAGGGAGTTGCATTCCTGTATTTCCCCTTGTGCCCGAGGTCCGGTGCCCACTCTGTTATGGTGCCCACATTCCCCTGGTGCCTACTCTTCCGAGGCCTGGTGCCCACTCTGTTTTGGTGCCCTAGCTCTCTTCCAAGGTGCCTGGTTTCGACTTGCCGGATCAAGATTTGAGTCTCTTGTTATGTAAAAAATCACACCCAATGTGAAGTGAGCGGTGGTCGTGCTTGTATAACATCTTCAGACTAGGATTTAAGTCTAGGATGTACAGGCTATGCTACACACACACATTTTGTTATGGCAAAACGCTAAGGAAAAAGGCTACAGACATACCGGTAGGCCTACGACATATGACATCACTAGACAAACATGATGCTACGCACACACATTTTACGGTCGGACTACACCAAAAAATGCACACATACGCGCGTGCGGCGCGTACTGTCCGTGAAGACGCTCGCATATGCGTAAACGCTCCAGGCTACACCAAAGAGGGAGTTTATGTGAGGAAGACCAGATAATCTGTGTACAAAACGCATAGGCGTGCTTAAAAAATAGAACCGATCCTATTTTTAGGGAATGCGTATCCGTGGTTCGCGCTATCCGTACGCCTGGTGTAGCCAGCTGAATTGATATACATTGGATCTATCCAAAACGCGCATATGCGCGCGCGGCCCGCATACGCACGCATACGCACTGACGCGCGCGAAACGGCTTGGTGTAGTCCGGCCGTCACTATGGCAAAACGCTGAGGAAAAAGGCTACGGACACACGCACCACTACGGACACACACACATTTTGCTATGGCAAAACGCTGAGGAAAAAGGCTACAGACATATGACTTATAGGAGCGGTTTGCACCGCTCAACAGTAGAATCACCTCTGGCCCTCCATTAAATAACAATAAAAATGATTCCCTCTATGACACTATCTAGGGACATTTGCAACTTAGGACAAACAACACAAACAACACTTTTTCTAGCCTAGAGCAGATCCATACCAACTCAACTCCTACTCTGAGTGGTAGTAGCTACTGCCACTTGGCCCTATAAAAGTGCCCATCACCCTTGTACACCCTGCCCAGTATACAGATTATTGATAGTTGATAGTGAATGTTTTGATTGTTTCGATTTATGTTTTATGTAAGAGCGTCTGCTAAAATACCTAAATTATAAAGTGTACCTATGTACCAGAGGCCCTTGCCTGCTCAGCCCTGCTGGCCCCTCATGTTGGAGTCAGTGTGTACTAGCATACTGCGACCAGCAGAGGGCACTAGCCTGTAACACAATCTCTTCTGCTGTTTAACCTCGCTTTTGACCAAAACAAAATACATTTACTGGATGCATACATGGGTCGAGGAAGAAGAGAGAAGCGAAGCCAGGCAAACTCTTTACATTTCAGTGGCATGTACGAGCATTTTGTTATTTTCTTACTAACGCCACTGGCTAAAGCAACTGTTAACGTAGGTTCATCAATCCTTGGTCATTATGAAGCCAGGGACACTGACAATAGGCCTACTAATAGGCCACAGGTGAGTTTGTGTGGTCGCATATCCTCTCGACGCAGACTAATATAAAAAATGTTCGTTGTTGCCTCATCAGAAACATGCAAAAACAGGCAACATAACAAGAATAGGCCTACTTGTTGGCGGAGAAGGTTTTACGGCTGAGGTCCTATTACTCCTATATCCTTTGTAGGCTACATCCTTTTTGTCTGTCATTCTATGTTATTGCGACCGAAGGTCGCAGTTTACCATGAGAAATGTCACAGCTTGTTGTCTCTGTGTGTGTGTGTGTGTGTGTGTGTGCACATTTTTAAGGTCTATGGGTTTGCTGCTCTGACATCATGCTCTGATCATGTGATGACACATCTTGTCTACATATCCGTGTATCCCTGAAGGTCACGCCTGACACTGTGGTTCCCTTGACACATCACTGTGACATCACAGGTGGCATCACAGGTGACATCACCTATGTAAAAGTCCATATGGGTATGCCCCAGAATTAGGGTGACCATACATACGTACTCTTTTGCCCGGACATGTCCTCTTTTAGGGGGCTGTCTGGCCTGTCCGGGGGGGTTTTATAAATTCCTTCAAATGTCCGGGGTTTCGCGCATATCACAGTTAAAGCACGGGCATTTACAATGCACGTTCAATGGTTCGTTTGGAAACACTGTGAGAGGCGGGTTTCCACCCCTAACCCCGGAACGTGTATTATTCATACTACTCTCTGCCTGCGCTGCGATCCCTCCCTCCCTCAGCCTGTCTCGCTTTCAGATCAGAGGCGCCTGATAGAGGCAGAGCAGCGCGAGCTGCTCAAGCCAAACGAACAAACTGCAAACGCAATTAATGCTGTTTCACTGATGAAATGCACAAAAAGTGCCAGTGACCAACAATGAGAAGCAGAGCGTTCTGTCAGCAAAGCTGGTACTCTTCTGTGTCTATTTAGGCATTTACAAATAAAAGTTCTTCTGCTTCAAGCCCATATCAACACTGCAAAGTAGCCTACAAGTCACCTCTGTGTGAGGTGAGAGCTCTTCTGCTAACTAAATTGACAGAATCTTTTGTACAACCTTGTAAAGCAGACGGCGGTTTGAATAATATTTAGTTACAAAGCAGAACGTTCATACAGGAGTCAAAAGTGTGTGTGCGCCGGGTAGAGTGTCCTCTTTTTGGATTTTCAGAATATGGTCACCCTACCCAGAATCCCTTTTATGCCCATACATGAAGATCCCTGATGTCATCGATATACACTGCTCAAAAAAATAAAGGGAACAGCCCAGTCCATGTGTACTCTGGCAAAATTAATGTCAATCGGGCTCCACGGTGTTGGGCTGTGAGCACAGGCCCCACTTGTGGACGTCGGGCCCTCATACCACCATCATGGAGTCTGTTTCTCACAGTTTGAGCAGAAACATTCACATTAGTGGCCTGCTGAAGGTCGTTTTGTAGGGCTCTGGCAGTGCTCCTCCTGTTCCTCCTTGCACAAAGGACCAGATAGCGGTCCTGCGGCTGGGTTGTTGTCCTCCTACGGCCCCCTCCACGTCTCCTGGTGTACTGGCCTGTCTCCTGGTATCGCCTCCATGCTCTGGACACTGTGCTGGGAGACACAGCAAACCTTCTTGCCACAGTGCGCATTGATGTGCCATCCTGGATGAGCAGCACTACCTGAGCAACTTCTGTGGGTTGCAGATACCGCCTCATGCTACCTCTAGTGGTCAGGGCACTGGCAAAATCCAAAACTAACCAAAAATCTGCCAGAAAGGATGAGGACAGGCAAATGGTCTGTGGCCACCACCTGCAAAACCATTCCTTTTTTAGGGGTTGTCTTGCAAATTGCCTCATTTTCACCTGTTGTCTTTTCCATTTGCACAACAGCAGATGAAACTGATTCATAATCAGTGTTGCTTCCTAACTGGCCAGGTTGATATCCCAAAAGTGTGATTGACTTGGAGTTACATTGCAATGATTATGCGTTCCCTTTATTTTTTTGAGCAGTGTATATCACTGGCCAGGTGGATCTCCATGTATGGGCATAAAATATATTGTATGTTGTGATGTCATGGGGACCACAGGAAGACAGCCCATATCTGTCTGGCTGGTTCAGACAGGGATCTCCATGTATGGGCATAAAAGGGATGTTCTATATACAGTACATGGATCTCCATAATGGGTAACTGTTCCGATATACATCACTGGCCAGATGTTTTGGCGCGCATCTCGCCCTGAGGCGTCTTACTAGTATATGAGTTAAAAAAGAACCCAATTGAAACAGCCCAAAAGCTTTTTGAGGCAGCCTATCCTTTTAGTTCCAGTGAACTGAACTGTACCTTTTCCTATGCAAACTTCTAAAAGTCTTCAATCAATCAACAGATCATGTGAAGGACGCTTTGCTGCTTGCCCTTGGCCGGCTGGATATTTACCAGTAAGACTCCCTAATCGGGAGATAAGCGACCGTTGGTCGCTTATCTCCACAAATAGGCCAAAAAATTTGTTTTACCAATTATCAAGACAATACGGGCAGTTGACAGTTTGCCATGGTTACTCATTGAAGTTGAATCTCCATATATGGAGATAACCTACGCATCACACTAAGTCTGACCTCACCAGCCCATATTTGGGCATGAGCAACTTATGTCTCCATATATGGAGATATGATGACATCACACAGTCCTCAGCCGATGATGTGGCGTGATGTCATACAATACACAAACAAGCCCTACAGTATAAAGGGGCAATTCTTGCCAGGAAAGAAGCATTTCTTCGACTCAGACCTTATCGCCAGGGTTGGCTTATAGCAGCTGTCGGTAGGACCATATATGGATTCTGTTAGTGTGGATCTCCTAACAGGGCATCATCTGGGATACAATCCCTTTTATGCCCATATATGGAGATCCCTAACAGAATCCCTTTCATGCCCATATATGGAGATCCCTAACAGAATCCCTTTTATGCCCATATATGGAGATCCCTAACAGCATCCCTTTTATGCCCATATATGGAGATCACTAACAGCTAACAGAATCCCTTTTATGCCCATATATGGAGATCCCTAACAGAATCCCTTTTATGCCCATATATGGAGATCCCTAACAGAATCCCTTTTATGCCCATATATGGAGATCCCTAACAGAATCCCTTTTATGCCCATATATGGAGATCCCTAACAGAATCCCTTTTATGCCCATATATGGAGATCCCTAACAGAATCCCTTGTATGCCCATATATGGAGATCCCTAACAGAATCCCTTTTATGCCCATATATGGAGATCCCTAACAGAATCCCTTTTATGCCCATATATGGAGATCCCTAACAGAATCCCTTTTATGCCCATATATTATGGAGAAATCCCTGCTCTGAGTATCTGACATCAGTGTGATGTCACCTGTTTATGCCCATATATGGAGATCCCTGTTCTGCGTATCTGGTTGCTATGGTAAACAGTTGGTTGCTAGGGTAAAAAAACATGGTTGCTATGGTAAACAGTTGGTTGCTAGGGTAAACAGTTGGTTGCTAGGGTAAAACCATGGTTGCTAAGGTGGTTGCTAACGTACACTAACAAACCAGCAACAACAGACTGTTGCCACAGCAACGTACACAAAGGTTTGTGTACACATGTGGTGTGATGTCATACTGATGCGGAGATATGAGCAGGGCAAAGGTGTGACGTGTGACGTGTGACCGACCGACCGACGGACGGACGGCCGGTGGAGGTTTTCATAGTAAACTGCTCCCTGACGGTCGCAACTACAGGTGAGGTGTGTGTGTGTGTGTGTGTGTGTGTGTGTGTGTGTGTGTGTGTGTGTGTGTGTGTGTGTGTGTGTGTGTGTGTGTGTGTGTGTGTGTGTGTGTGTGTGTGTGTGTGTGTGTGTGTGTGTGTGTGTGTGTGTGTGTGTGTGTGTGTGTGTGTGTGTGTGTACTCGCACGCTTTATCCACTCTTTACTTGAAATTCAAACTGCAATTATCTATACACAGTACACAAATCGGCAAATGTAGTCTGACTATAATATAACCTACTTATAGGCCTTAATTGGTGTTTGCATGCAATAGCCAAATGCAACTTTAATGGTTTATGAAAGTGTCAAGTGCAGATTGACTAAAGGCGTGTCCATACTCTCCCTGAAATTTTTCGTCGTAGAGTTCCGACCATCCGACATGCAGTTTTCCTAACTATAATTCAGGAAAATGCTTTTCAGAAGTTCAGAGTGACATCATTTGGTAGGTGAACTGGACCTTTCCGACTAGAAGTTTTGTTTCGGAGAGAGTATGGATGGACTAGGCTATTTAAGTAGGCTATATGGTTGATGTCTTGACTCTTGATGGTCTTTGATTGTCATTGACGCGTGCGCGCGCACACACACACACACACACACACACACACACACACACTATGTGCAGATGCAAAGGACCATCCTCATGAGAGCGCTAACCACAAGAAAACCAATTCTCAGGACCCTTGGACCAGGCCTTTGGGGGACTTGTTTCTCTGTATGCGTTTGTGCATGTTTGCACAAGTGTGTGTGACTGACTGACTGACTGACTGACTGACTGCATGCAAGCATACGAGCCAAAATCCATGTTAAATGTAGCTGTTCCATTTGTGTGTTCAGAATGTGGGTTAGACTGTGAGGCTCTCAAATCCAATGGTTAAATGAGTACGGGACGTGCTGTGCTGTATCAATAACACTAACTGCCTGCAGCTCGTATGTCCTCTGACAGCTTGCAAGCATCCAAAGTGGTATCCAAAGTGTGTGTGCACTGACATGTGTGAATTTTCTGTCGCCACCAAATAGGGGTGGGCGATATGGAAAAATGCAATATCACGATATTTTCCCAAGCTGTATCACGATACACAATTTTATCACGATTCTCTGTCACATTGGTTTTTATGGTTATTTTTCAAGTTACTTGACAAAAAACTAGACTGTCTGAGTTCCTTTTGGGAGGTCTATTTGAACTGTACAAGTATGTAACTCTGACAGTATACAAATGAAACCAAATGGACCCTTACGGGTCCTTTTGATTTCATTTGTATACTGTCAGAGTTAAGTCGAGACCATGACATTTTAAAGTCTGAGAACCACTGATTTAGACCAAAATGCAGGTTTAAATTGAATTCTGCAATGAATCTCTGTATTAACGATTAAACAGGATTTTTTTATAAGTCTCCCTCAATTGTATCACGATACATACAATATCTCTGAAAAGGCATATCGTGGAGACATTGTATCGTCTCAACGATAATTATCACCATATCGCCCACCCCTACCACCAAACCAGTGTGGATGGATCTTCACATAACCTCCCAGAGGACCTGGTAGGGCCAAAAAGCAGCTGTGCTCATCACCCTGTGCGAGATTGGCGGGGGTGACCCACATGTGTGGCTCTTCTTTGTTTGTCTTTGTGTGTGCGTTCCATTTAGCGTGCGTCCGACTGTCTGTGTTTTCTGAGATCTGAGTCTCATTCCCGTCCAGACTCCAGCTCTCTCTGGCCCGGCGTGACGCTACTTTCTATTCCCACTCCTCAGAGCAGAAGTTTCCAGTGCTGTTAAGAGAGAGAGAGAGAGAGAGAGCGTTAAGAGAGAGAGAGAGGGCCCTGGGTTTATATAGCCTAATAAACACTATGTGTGCCTGAGCTGCGTGTCATTGTGGCTAATAGTATAAGTCTGACTGCACTGCTCTCTGCTAACCCTGGTGGAAAGCTTTGCCCCGACACACATGCACAATTGTGCGTACGCACGCGCGCACACAGATGCACAGACACATGCACACAATTGCTTTTCCCTTCTTGCACTCTGTCAACTTTGTGATCTGGTCATTCTTACCTCTCTCACTGGCTTCTGTCTTAGTCTGTCTGTCTGTCTTTTTCTCTCTTTCCCTGTCTCTTTTATCACAGGGATTCATGATGCACGGTGGCTGTTCTGCTTCTCTCATTTACTCATTATTGCCTCCTCCTCCTCCACACCTCTCTCTCTCTCTCTTATTATTCTGTCACAGGGGTTCTAGCTCTTTCTTCTTTATGGTCATTTCCAGTTGCACTCATGCTAGTGACTGTGTGTGAACTGTGAAGCCAGTCGTTTGCTGTAAATCCAGCATTGGGAGTTTAATAGGCACACTGTGCCTCTGTAATACGGGCTGCCTTTGTTTTGGTAACAGATACAAATCTGGGAAGGAAAACACTCCATGAGAGAGAGAGAGGGGGGGAGTGGAGAGACCAGACAGAGGGAGGAAACAGAGAAAGAGGAGTGGGGAGGGAACCCTGAGAGAGGGGAATGTGCATGAGGAGAGGGAGAGAGAGAAAATAAGTGATAGTTACTAAGAGAGTGATGATTTGATAATTAGGACGTGTCTTCGGTGCTTCCTATACAGTAACTGGAGTGTGTTTTGGATTGTGTCTGCCCTACTC
This sequence comes from Nannobrachium achirus, assembly GCF_963921795.1. Classification (NCBI taxonomy): domain Eukaryota; kingdom Metazoa; phylum Chordata; class Actinopteri; order Myctophiformes; family Myctophidae; genus Nannobrachium; species Nannobrachium achirus. Next base: position 40,515,719 of record NC_137821.1, on the reverse strand, counting down.
TGTCACCTATATTTTACTGCATCTACTGTATCTAATATTCACACACCTCTCACTCTCTGCCTCCCTCATGTGTCGTTGCTGTCTTCCATCTGTCCGTTCCTCTTTTTTCTTGCTGTGTCAGATGGCTGGGGATGGCTGCTATCTTCTGCTTGTGGGTGTGTGTGTGTGTGTGTGTCGCAGACATATGGAGTTGATCACAGTGTTTGGTGTTGATGTTTTCTTTGGGAATGTTGACAGGCTGACAGGAGAGGAGTTCTACTGACACAGAAACTCACTCCATGCAGGACAGCAGAGAGAGAGAGAGAGAGAGAGAGAGAGAAAGAAAAAGCCGACTGTGTCTGCCCCCTTTTCCCCATGATCTCTCTCTCTCCCATTCTCTCCTCTTGTACTCGTCCTCACTCTCCCTCTCCCTCACCCACCCCTTCTCTCTCTCTCTCTCTCTCTCTCTCTCTCTCTCTCTCTCTCTCTCTCTCAGAACTTTTCCCCTCCCTCCTTCTTTTCCCTTTTTTTAAATGATTTGGAGAGAAGAGAGGAAGAGACATTTGGAGCTTGGCTGATGGTGCAGGCAGGAGCGTCACATACACACACACAAACACACACACACCACAGCACACGCTACACACACACACACACACACACACACACACACACACACACACACACACACACACACACACTCACACGCAGGATCCTGAAGAGTAGAGAGAGAGAGCCCTGGCAGAAAAGAGAAGAGACGAGACGAGACAAGACGTTTAGGGGCTATGTAGCTTTTTCAGCCTGTGAAACTGACACCCGTACTGACCAACAGCTGGACTGAGAAGACCGACAGACAGACAGACAGACAGACAGACAGACAGACAGACAGACAGACAAACAGATCCGTGAGCCGTGAGACAAAGCTGTTTCACAGACTGAAAAGGGAAGGCAGGTAGACTGATAGACAGACAGACAGACAGACAGACAGACAGACAGAACGGTTTAATCCAGGCTTGTGTAGTGTCAGGGACAGACAGCCAGACAGACAGACATACATACAGACAGTCACCTTGCGAGCTGCTCGGTGTGGACGTCTCTTCTTGTTTCTTTTTTTGTTTGTTTTACCTGTCGGGACGGTAGCAAAACACCAGAGGAACCCAAGAGACACAGAGACCCGTCTGGAGAAGAGGGGAGAAGGAGCATCATCTTCACCTAGCTATGCTTTTGAGGAACTCTCTCCTGATTGGTCGCTGCGTGCTATGTGTCTGGACACCGCTGGAAGAAGCGTAGAACAGTACTTGTCATCACTGTCACAATTTTAGCTTTTTCCCCAAGTGTATTTTCGTTCCCTCCTTGTTCAGTCTGGGAAGAGTTGCGCCACAGAGCCAGTGCTGCTGCTGACTGGACTAAAACACACACACACACACACACCAGCATGACGTTTCTAAGGCACCTGGTGGTGTCTCCGCTGTGGACTTGCCTCTTGTTGCTATGCCTACTGGACGTGTGGACCTCAGCCTGGCCCGCTCTCCAGCAGCAGCCCCAGCCCAAGCCCCGGTCGCCGCGGCCCCGGCACACATCATCCCCTTCTTCCCTGGTTGGCGGCACGGCGGCCGGCAACCTGTCTGAGAGCGCCGAGAGCAAAGTGGAGCGCCTGGGCCAGGCGTTCAAGAAGAACATCCGGGAGCTGCGGGAGAAGAGCCGGCGGCTGGACCTGGTCTTCCTGGTGGACGAGTCGTCGAGCGTGGGCGCCAGCAACTTCCTGAGCGAGCTGCGCTTCGTGCGCAAGCTGCTGTCCGACTTCCCCGTGGCGGCGGAGGACACGCGCGTGGCCCTGGTCACCTTCTCGTCCAAGACCCACGTGGTGACGCGCGTGGACCACGTGTCGGCGCCCAAGTCCCACCACCACAAGTGCTCCCTGTTTAACCAGGAGATCCCGGCCATCACCTACAGGGGAGGGGGCACCTACACCAAGGGGGCCTTCCAGAGGGCAGCGGTGAGTGGATGGAATGGATGGACTGTGTGTGTGTGTGTGTGTGTGTGTGTGTGTGTGTGTGTGTGTGTGTGTGTGTGTGTGTGTGTGTTTGTATGTGTGTGTGTGTGTGTGTGTGTGTGTGTGTGTGTGTGTGTGTGTGTGTGTGTGTGTGTGTGTGTGTGTGTGTGTGTGTGTGTGTGACCCATTAGGGCTGTCACAATATGGCATTTTGCATGACGATTTAATTGTCACTCAAATAATTGCGATTTACGATTTAATTGTGTTTTTGTCGTTGGCAATTACATTTCTGTTTGGCTTGTAGTCTTTGAAGTTGCACATGACAGATATGACACATAACCTAAATATACAAAGAAATGACTGACATATTTGACAACTTTATACTTTAAAAAGAACATTCATAGTGGAAATAGTCGATCTACAAGCTCACATGCGACGCATTGTGTGTGTGTGTGTGTGTGTGTGTGTGTGTGTGTGTGTGTGTGTGTGTGTGTGTGTGTGTGTGTGTGTGTGTGTGTGTGTACCCGTGTGTGTCTGTTCTATAGGGAGCCTGGCGCTAGTTTATAGGCTACTGTGTCTCTGTAATATACGCTTCCATACGCTGCTTGCATTTGTGTGCACACTCTCTGTGTGTGTGTTTGTGTGTGTGTGTGTGTGTGTGTGTGTGTTTGTGTGTGTGTGTGTGTGTGTGTGTGTGTGTGTGTGTGTGCGCGTGTGCGTGTGTCCCAGTGTGTATGTGGTGCAGCGAGTGCGAACGCAGGGTGTGATTGTGGCGGGGTGAGGTTGATGTTAATGAGACCATGTGTGGCCTCATACTGCTGCTGCTGGTTCTTCCTCTAAATTACACACCAGAGACAGTGCGAGGGAAACTGTTCGCAGACTAATTGTGCAGGAAAACGTCGGACTTTCCAGTAATAAAATCACTGCGACGGCTGTGAGCACGCATACAGGCATGCAGACACACAGACAAAGAATGTGCAGTTTGTGTGTGATGATGATACGTTATTACGTTCATACTTTTACTAAATGAAGCTGTCAGTCGAGAGTAGACCAGGGGTCTTCAACCTTTTCAGGCCAAGGACCCCTTAGTTGAGAGAGAGAGATGAAGCAGGGACCCCCACAACCTTTTCATAGATTCCATATTGTTTCATCGACAGCACAATTATCAGTGTTTTTCATTTTTCAGTGTTTTGGATTCATGTCAATTTGTGTTTTCAGATATTTAACCACTTGACTAAGTACAGAGTAAAACTTGACCTTTTACTCTGTACTTAGGAGCTCCCACCAAGAGGACGCAGCACCTCCTCTCCTACTCCTCCCGTTTAACGCTCCCCGCTGACAGGTGCCGTCCCAGGCAGTAAGGAATATGCGCAGTGAGATTGCAACCCGGCTGCACCGCGGTGGATTCGAAACTAGGCTAGACTTTGAGGTGGTGGGCCACTTTACGACTTTACCCCTTGCACAACTGAATGCCCAACGTTTGCTGTCGTATGTGCACTGATAATAGCAGTGGATAGATAGATGCCCCAGAGACAGATAGAGAGACAGAGGCCGGTTGTGCGGGGGTCATAAGAGGTCAAAGTAGTGGCTGGTTTATGGTTTGTTGATTTGAACAGAGGCAGACACACTGTTTAAAAGCTGCCTGTGTTGGTGGTATGTTGTTGGTCCTGTATAAACACAGGTGAACTGGTGAATGAATGTATTCCACAGAGCAGTTCAGTAAAACTGTTTTAGACACATTCTCTGAGGGCATTCTACTGTCAGTGAGTTGGTGGTGTATGGTTAACCTGCTAGCAGTGCTAATAACCACATGAACCCCACCCTGGTCAGAATAGCCGATGAAAACGGCATGAACCTACAGACACCGGAAGTGCTGTGGTTAACGGAAGTTACGTCATGCGTTGCAGTCCATTTACATAAAGGTTGTAGCTCTTAACTCGCTCTTATTAGGTGTCCTTTGTCAGAATCCATGTTTTTGTTTGGATATTGTTTATTACGAGCACAACCGATGGGTCGGGAGAAGTAGAACAGTTTTTTCGCCAGCGGGGAATATGAAAAAACACTTACATCCGGTGAAATTCTCCCGGCGGAAGTAGCACCGTTTCATGCCGTTTCAGCCTATGGTCTTGACCAGGCTTTTCTCTTCGCAGATGAGTAAGCCTGGCTACGCGAGGCTACATGAACCCTAGTATTCCTTTTCTTGGTATATTACTAGTAAGACGCCTCAGGGCGACAAGCGAGGTCGCGCCACAGTGATGTGGACATCAGGGATGTGGACATCAGGGATCTCCATATATGGGCATAAAGGGATTTGTTCCTCTGGCATCACAGGGATCTCGTTATCTCCATATATTTGGGCATAAAAGGGATTTGTTCCCCCTGGCATCACGTTTCTCATGGTAAACTGCGACCTTCGGTCGCAATAATAGGCGAACAATTCGTCTCAATGTGTTTTGACTCTTGAGGCGGTAGATCATCAATTTTCGGCGGTGATTGACCATGCGTTCTATAGACCCCTGGGGGATCCCCGCCAATTATACATAGGGGTTGAGTGGATAATCTACCTGTATATCCTTTAGCTCTCTGAGGTTTTCCATTCTTGACATTTAATGTTGATAATTCTGAAACAGTCAACATTGCTAAAAGTTGCACAGTAACAAAATTAACAAAAAGGTCAGTAGTGGCGTTTCCATAAAGCCACTTTTTGCGCATTAACAGCTTAGTCGCAAAATGTTTTTATGGAAACACTTCAAAATGCGAATAAACTTTCATTATCCGCAAAAAAGATTATCCGCTTGGAGGAGGAGGATTTTGAGGCTTAATCGAATAAACTAAATGCGCAAAAGTGAATGGAAGCGGGTCAGACAATACATTCGAATAAAGTATGACGTTCTAGGTCCATTTCCCCTGCCACTTTGTCCATGGTATAGCGTTAGCCCACAAAACAAACCTGTTGTTTGTTACACACGGAGTGACACGGACCATGTGTAAATTCCTCCTGTTTTCACCTCAAGCCATCGGTGGCGAGCGAACCCTTCCTCATCCCACGGTGTTGCGTGCCTGAAGTGCCCAATCTACAAGCTCACAGGCACAGCAGCTCGCATCCACGTCTCCGCGCCGCGTTGTGAGCTTGCAGATCGGCCACCTGACCTTCCAGAGGACGCTGAAACGTCCACTGTGCAGCGACGTGACTGCGGTTTTCCCGGTGAATCGGTAGCTTTATGTATTGAGAGGAACTCTTGCCAATTTCGTAAGAGACTCGTCGCCAATTGTAATATATTTGAAAGTTATTTGGGGCCATGATGATGACGACTGATAATCCCTTCTTCCCACTACTAGACAGCGACCGAGTGACAGCAGTCAGACGTGCAGAGTCTGCAGACGGTGCAGTGCTCGGTTCGGTCTGAAAAAAATCAGCCGAATGACACCCGCAAATGGAAACATGCTAAATTCGCTTTGTCTTAATGCGTATTTATGATAATTCGCTTCCCTAATTCGATTAAGTTTATGGAAACGCCACTAGTGTCAGGGTCTATGGACAACACTTTTATTTATAACGCTGGTGCTATGCATTTCAAATGTGACATTTCTACGCCCCCTTTTTGTGATTATTATTCTTTTTCAGGCTATCCTAAAACATCACATTCTGTGCTCTTTAATGTCTTTAACCACTCGACAGAAATGATCAGACCACAAAGTATTACATTTTTGCTGTGAAACAAAATGAGTACACTCTTTTAGGTTTTAGTAGCCTAATAAAATACTTTTTACCACTGGCTGGCCGAGGGTATGGCAAACGCTGCACTCTTCCATACATAAATGACGCCTAAACTTGTCCTTCAAACCCAATCGCAGGATCCAAGAGACTTGGAACTCATTACGGAATCTCCCTGACACAAATGGAATCACATGAAAACCTCACTAATAGTTTCACTCAAAGGCTTAGAATGGAGCTTATCATGACAGCCTTGCTAAGCTCACCGCTTAGCATTGTGCTCAGTGCCATACCATAGCCTCGTTGCGTTGCGCTTTACTCAAGCGAGCATGAGTAGCCTTGGACCGTAGCCCGTGTAGTTTAGCAGTGAAAGATTTGCCCTCAGGGCAGTTTTACTACATGCCCTCCTCCCCCGTTAAATGCTGATAAGAATGTGACTGGCTACTACGGACCACAACAATGCCAAGAAAAAGCTTTTGGGGGCCTCGGGTGCTTCATCACAGCTCACAAAACACTAGGGTCGTAATGGGTGATTTATCAAGCGTAGCTGGAAATGTTCTGGTGCTAGCTCATTTTAAAAGGTGCATGAACTTCTTGTTTTTCATTTAATTGGCTTGATTGAACTCCTGGCTACCGGCTCTGTTAACCACGTGAACCTCTATTGTCCCTATTCTGAGCATGTCATAGGTCAGTGTTTCTCGAACTTTTACATTTCATGGTTTCCCCTCAACTCTGACAGTGTACCAAATCCATTTGGTTCCATTTGTACACTGTCAGAGTTAAAGACTTGTATGGGTCCTTTTAGACCCCCCTAAAGGAACCCACAGAGTCCCTGGAATCCACTTTGAGAACCACTGTCATAGGTGAGCATTCATCGTAAATAGCAGGTCTGCTCTCAGCGCAGCTCATTGTGAGTTTGTGCATTATATTTTCCGCAAAGAGATTTGTTGTAGAGGAAAAACAGGAGGTTTGTTGCCATGACCGCTTATTACTTTAAACAACTTCACTTTGGGCTTGTTTTTCTGTAAAGTTCCTTGTTGCGACGTACTTCGCAGTTAACTATGAAAACCATACGTATCTACGTAACGCCTCAATGTCTATAGCTGCTGTCCTGTTTGTTGACATTGTGACATCATATTGTTGTGACATCACCTCATCAAAGATCAAACCATTGATATCCATACATGGAGACTACTGGATCATCACCTAGATCTCCATATACAGTATGGAGAAATACCATTAAGTGGGGGTCCGTAGCCTAATGCATGTCAAACTGGGGGTCCTTGAAATTAAAATGTTTGAATCATTGCTAGAGACGTACGAATCTTCTCTTATGGGAGTGGCATATCTTTTCAAATGGGGGTCCATGGACTAATATGTGTCAATTTGGGGGTCCTTGACAGAGAACCACTGATTTAAGTGGTTAAAAATACTGTAGCCTACTGTACAGTACATACGTTACCTAGATATTCACTCATCGTACTGTAGACTGCTATTGCATTAGGTTTCTGTAGTATCTTCAATCCACAAAGATGTAGCAATACATACAGTATCAACGTCATATTTTTTCCATAGTGTGTTCCAGTGTGCGCTCAGTCGCTCACAGTGAAAGGCTTCTTTGAACCATGTATGAGTAATGTGAAAGATACGTGCTGTCTGCACAGAGATAGATGAGCCTAGCAGATACCGAACCTAGAGACACCCCAAATCAGCCCCACATTCACAGTGTATGCACGTTTAGAATGGGCATTAGCACCATTTTCAACATAATCTAAATTGTTGTTGTATGTTTGTATTTGTTGTTTACTCGAGTGACATCACTGGGGTAATATCTACTAGTAAGACGCCTCAGGGCGACAAGCGACCTCGCCTTAAAGGGTGAGGTCGCACCATGTCTTGGTCATCTGGCCAGTGATGTACTATATCGGACCAGTTACCCATATATGGAGACCCCTGGTACCCATATATGGAGATCCATGTACTGTATATGGAGATATGCTGTGAGAGCCCAAACATGCTTACTCAGTTATTCGTTATATGGAGATCACTGCCTGTGGAACCAGCCACACAGATATGGGTTGTCTTGGCCATCTGTCTTGGCCATATATGGATTCTGTTAGCGTAGTATGTGGCCGATGTGGCCTGACTGGCCTCCATATATGGGCATTCCCATATGAAGTCCTGTTAGATTTGGGCTTAATATTGATGACATCAGGGAACTCCATATATGGGCATAAAAGGGATTCTGTTAGTGTGAATCACAGTGCTGTCAGAGCATGATGTCAGAGTGACAAACCCATAGACCGTAAAAAAGTGTACATGTCCAAACGTCCAGACAGAGTCAGCATGTGATGTTTCACATACCAAACTGCGACCTTCGATCGCAATGATAGTGAAAACCACAACCCTTCTGATACTTATAGCTTCCGACCCTCGATGGCTGTGATGTTGTCTTTCCCTTTTCAGTGTGATTTTACAGCAAAATAACAATCTCGATTTCCTGAAAACCTTATGATGGCTGAAAGAGAAAGAAGAGGGAAATGTCTTTGTCGTATTCTGTATTGTAATTAATGTTGTTTCTATGATAACACCTGCAATTAACTGAAATGCGAAAATCAAAAGTGTGATCATGTCCCTTTAAATAAATCCAAACCCCACGCCACCTGCACATTATTTATGTATCTCTGTCCTTATCTGCTCTCTATATATCCTGCTAATCCTCTTTGGAAAGACAGGGAGAAAAAAATGAACATTTTGGCATTTCCTTCCATTAAGAACATAAAGAATGGGTCTCTTAATGGAAAGCTACAAGGCCGATATCCGCTTGAATGTCATGTTACGGACCGAGCTGTAGCAGGGTCCCAGCAGGACAGCTTCTGTGTGTGTGTGCGTGTGCGTGTGTGTGTGTGTGTGTGTGTGTGTGTGTGTGTGTGTGTGTGTGTGCGTGTGCGTGTGTGTGTGTGTGTGTGTGTTTGTGTGTGCGCGTGCTTGCGTGCGTGTGTTTGTGTGTGCTCGTGCACACGTGAAAGAGACAAGAGGAAGATGACAAAGAGGGGAAGATGGATAGAGAGAGGCAGAGACAAAGAGAGTGAGTGAGAGAGAGAGGGAATAATTGATAATTGCAGGATAATAGTGATGCCATATTTTACTCCCTTGGCCTGCTCTTGGCTGCTCTAAGTGCTGTAGAAAGCTGGGATCCATTAAAAGAGACATTTTTCCACCCGCCGTGCATGTAGAGACAGGGCTCTGCTCCAGCACTCGTCCTGTCTGTCTGTCTGTCTGTCTGTCTGTCTGGGTCTTTTTGATTGTGTCTGTCTCTTAACGTAGTGGTTCTCAACCTTTTTGGGCCGTGACCCCAAAAAGAATCATATTTTAACTGTGGACCCCCCCAACCCTGACGAGCACTAAGAGTTGAGGCATTGCATTTTGTATAACACGGTTCTATTGTGAAAATAGCAGATTTACATGCTCACAACGAGCAGACCTCCAAGCTCACAACGCGTCACAGCGCAACGCGTTGTGAGCTTGGAGGTCTGCTATTTTCGGTGCTTGATACCACACTGTACTAAGCATAAGCAAGTGAATACCTGAGATGTGCACGGCATAACGGCATGGATTTTTACACCGAGAGGGCAATTCTTTCAACATAAGATGCTGCATTCAGGTTCAGGAGAGTTTGGACATGGCAATTCTCTTGAATGCTGCCTTCATGTATGGCATGGAGAGAGGGAATTTGCATTTCTTTCACCACAAACTGCATTCATGGTCTGGAGAGGGCAGTTTTTACAGACAGATAAAATCGCAAGCCCCCTTTGATGTCTATGTGTGTGCCTGTTGCAACACTATAGCTGTCGCAACCTATATTTTCTATACAAAACATGGCTAGTGTTTGAAGTGATATTCTTTGCCAACCTAATAGACGTATAGTCTCTCAAGTGGTTGTCCAACAATCTTATTATTATACATTTGTTTAAGATTATTATTTTTTGGCTTTTTATGCATTTATTCGATAGGACAGTAGACTGACAGGAAATGAGGAGAGAGATGGGGAATGACATGTGTCAAAGGTCGTCCGGATCGGGAATCGAACCAGCAACACCAGCAGGCATCATAGCCTAGTATGTGGTATGCGCCTTGACCACCAGGCCAGCGGGCGCCCCTGGTTGTCCAACAATCTTTGAAGAAATGTTCAGTTGTTGGAGCAGTTGTGACTTTAAGGCAACAGACAAACATCCATACCAGGTGGTACTACAATACTGAAGAACACTTATAATAATAACAGAAGTGAAAAACAAAAGAAGTATCTGTCTACTTGCACCAACAGATCTTTATAAGAAATAGAATCTTTGCTGTGCAGGATCACTGGAACAATCTAATAGACAACAAAACTGTATCATCAGAGTACTTTAGATTGGTCTGGTGTCAGTGTGACATCCAGACATTTCCTCGGTATGACAGCTGTCAGTATAAAGGGTGAAAAGTACAGCTGAGCTTACACAACCCTGGGGAGCACCAACATTAGTAGTAATGCTGAGGAGAGGGTTCTGTTCACTTTCACCCTCTGTAGACCTACTCTGTTTGTATGGAAAGAAGCATACAAATGAATTAAGTATGGCTTCAGCTCCAACTGTGTCATCTTTGACACAAGAATATCAGACTTTACTGTATAGTAAGACACAGGTTAGAATTATGCAAGAGAGACGCTGTAGACGCTTACCGTTATCTCCCTTTCTCTCCTCTGTGTGTTTGATGTTATTATAGATGAGGGTGAAGCTTATAAAGCCTGATTTATTCTTTGGCGCAAGCCTGACCTACGTGCTTGTAGGTCTGCCATTTGTGGGCGCACAACACTGTCGTGCGATGGAGCATAAATTAGGCTAAAGCAGGGGTCTTCAACGTTTTCAGGCCAAGGACCCCTTCGTTGAGAGAGAGATGAAGCAGGGACCCCCCACAACCTTTTCAGAGATTGCATATATTTTCATTGTTTGACAACACAATCATCAGTGTATTTTGGATTCATGTCAATTTGTGTTTTCAGTTATTTAACCACTTGAACAGTCAATACTTAATAAACCTGAACTTTCACTCTTTTTCCCCTCTACACCAAATCTCTTTGCAAAAATAGCCGATCTACAAGCTCACAACGCCTCGCAGCATTAGGGTTAAAGTGGTTAATATAAAAAAGGAGAACAAAAGTTTCTATCACACAAAGATTTGGAGGACCCCCTGTAGTAACTCTGAGGACCCCCTAGGGGTCCTGGACCCCCTGTTGAAGACCCCTGGATTAGGCCAAGGATGCTGCGTGTCATTGTTATGTGTTGATAACATGACTCATCCTTCTTCGTGCCCGGATCCGTCCTTTCTCTTTCTGAGTCTGTCTGTCTCTTGCTTGAGACGGCTGCAAACATCCGTCACACTTCGCGCAATTTTCTCATTTGGCTTGCGAGCGCGGCATCAAAGTCAAACCCATTAACGTGCCCCTGACTCTTGTGTTTTCCTCGAGATAAAAGGAGAGAGCACGGAATGCATTGACTGCAACAACCAATTAAAACCCTGGCGTCCCTCCATTCTTCAGTACATTTTGTTTTGTTGCCTTTGACTCCAGAAGGTTTGCCATGTGTTGGCAGGTAGACCCCAGTAACCCCCCCCCCCCCCCCCCCCCCACAACCACACACACACACACACAAGCAGCCCCCCCTAGCTGTGTTGGCAGGAGAAAAAAAGGATCAAACTGGACTTGGCGGCCCCACTGTGTCGATCTGTTTCAGAGGTTGCATAAGAGGGGAGAACAAGAGTGAGAGTTGGAGAGAGACGTGGGAAGGCAGAAGTAAAGAAATAGGGACAAGCACAGAGGCCGAGAGAATAGGGGAAAAAGTGGGCAGAAATTCTACATAGTGCAAGTTGCGGAGAGAGAAAGAATGTCGGTTCACAGTAATGTTTTTACCTGCCCGTCAGTGAAGCAGGGCACCGCTTACTTTGAATCTGGGTCAAAACAGACACTTGAGTAATTTACGGGCGTTACCCACTCTCAATAAATGGGAACCTTCTATTCGGCCAGGTGGTGTGTATGGGTGTGTATAGGACTTCAAGTCTATATGAATTGGACTAGCAGGTGTGTCATTTTCCCCTGGCCTCGGCTGTTAAATGTTCAGAAAATTCCTGAATTGATTACCTCTTTGCATGCTCACGCAGTCACTCGCACACACGCACGCACACACACACGCGCGCACGCACGCTCACACACACGCTGTAAAAACCAGCTGCATGTCCTTACATGGCTCACATCAGGCCTCAAGTCAGATGGATCGTGTGTTACAGAGACGCTTCACTTTTTCACTCCTCTTCAAATGCACACGCATCTGCGCGAACGTGCCTGTCAATGCATGCACTCGCATGCGCTGCTGCACGCATGATGTGTGTTTATGTGTCAGGGTATTCACAACACAGGCCCTTCCTCTTAACTCCTTCATCTCTGCCAGATAGAAATTCCAGTTCTTCTCAGAACCACTGACACCCACGACGCTGTTTATGGATGGGGAGGCACACACCCTGTCACCGGGCCTTGATGTATTCCAGTCAAAATACGTCAGATTGTTTTTGAAACCGTTGTCCATTAGCGGGGCACAGAACAGGGAGCTAGCTAGGGGAGGCTTGTTTGAGTCGCATATGATCTGTGGGGTGTGTGCCACTGTCGTTGACTGAAAGACATGTTCCGTGCATGATGTGCACAAACACATACACATTATTACACACACTCTCGACTTTGTTGTGAGCATGAGCATATTTGCATGGTTCCTAGTAATCAGTGGTAAGGCAACAGATGGAAAAGGTTGTTCACAGGATGGAAAGTGATTAAATGCAACCTTGTTACCTTATGTCTTAAGAGGGGAATGGATCTTTGGAATATGTGAGATGAAATGACCATAGTTGCATATTTGGCCATCATATTTGTTAATTTTGGAAAAGGTTGCAAGAGGTTGCATCGCATTGCGATGCATTGAGATCTGTTTTCTTTGCTGACGCTGGAGTGAATTCTACGCTAGATTTGTTTTGGGGCTTTTTTATGCCTTTATTGACAGGACAGTACACTCACAGGAAATTGGGGGGAGAGATGGGGAGTGACACGCAGCAAAGGTTGTCGGGATCGGGATTCGAACCCGCGACACGCTGTCACGCCTCAGCGCCTATGTGGTATGCGCCTGGACCGCTAGGCCAGTGGGCCACTAGCGGCCCACTGGCAAGTTTATATGCAAGTTTCTAAAGCAGATCTAAGCAAGGTGTGTCTCTTTGATCTGGTCCCCACGGCTGGAGCCAGCCGAGATAAGAAATGACTCTGTTTCCCGTCTGAGTAGCTGCCACTTTCACTTTATTGCACCCTCATTCACCACCCATCCTCAGCCTGGTATCACAGGGGTTTGGTAGCAGGGATTGATGAGGCAGAACCATGGAGCAGGCAGGCTGCTCCTGCGCACCAGATAAGACTGGGGCCAGGCTGGAATGCAGTACAATACAGTTTAGAGCAGTAGTTTTCAAACTTATTTTAATTTCAAGGACTCTGAGAGTGTTCATTTGGTTCCATTTGTACGCTTTCAGAGTTACAGACCTCTAATGGTCCATTTGGAACCACCTCTAGGAACCCTGAGCGTCCATGGACCCCACTTTGAGAACCACTGATATGTTTTGCTGAAAAGGTTAAAGCTCTATATCGTAAGAGTAATCATTGCTATGAAGTGTGTTTATTTGGTAACTCCAGCTCTTTAATAAACAGAAAATAAATTTTGAGGTGGTTTGCCAATTTCATTCAATCAGGAGAGAGTACCCATTTATCACCTTCAAGTGTTCCGTTTCAAAATGTGTCAGTATTGAAAAGGGGATACGCACAAACCATAAAAATGGATAACCACTGAATTACAGTATGAGTCGAGAGTTGTTATAGCATTCATGTTGTTGTTTTGGACAACTGCCGATCCGACTTTCCACTCGGCACATCACTCTCTGGGGTCCTTGGCGATACACACTCCAAGTTTGAAGTCTATCAGTCAGTAAATCAGACTCAAGTTCTCAGGGAAACACGGACACATGCACGCTAAGACTTTGGACATTTATAGATAGACTAGGCCAATGCCCGCTGGGAACGAGTCGCAACCTCGAGTTATGCAATACCTTTTGTACCCGTTGTAAAATATTGTCAGTGAGAGTACCCATTATACCTGTTGTCAGATTACTTGGAGCCCACTGTCATAGTCACATCTATGACTATGACAATTAAGACATAGGGACATAAAAGGGACACAGAAGGATGGATACAGAGATTTGTGGATTTATAGATATTCCAGGACAATTGCAGATCTGACCAACTTCCCTTTCGAGAAATCACTCAGTTTGATTGAAGTTAATCTGTTAGGCAGTTCTGGAGATACGCAGAAATGTCACACATTTATCGTAGGATAGTGAAAATGCAAGCTCACTGTGAGCTTGTACGTTGATGACAGTTGAGTAAACACACACAGACACACATACACACACTGCCTCCTCATTTGCGCCCTAATTTGTTTCTTGAAATATGCATATTGCTTCCGTGTTTTTCATGATGTTTTTTGTTATTTTCCTTTCCCCCCCCAAAAAGCTAGACTCCTTTCGCCTTGTGCGTCCGTCCACCACCAGCCTCTGGCATGTGCACGTGTGTGAATAGCGTTTCTGTTCTGCTGGCCTTCTGGACACCAGGTGACTCATATATCCTATGCCTATGAGGACACACACACCGTTTTTACAGCGATTATATGACTCTGGGCGTATTTGGAAAACTTGTCTAGGCACCGACACAGTGATTGACATGATAGACTCAACAGGACTGCGGTGGTGTGTGTGAGTTTGTGCGTGTGTGTGTGTGTGTGTGTGTGTGTGTGTGTGTGTGTGTGTGTGTGTGTGTGTGTGTGTGTGTGTGTGTGTGTGTGTGTGTGTGTGTGTGTGTGTGTGTGTGTGTGTGTGTGTGTGTGTGTGTGTGTGTGTGTGCGCGTGTGTGTGTGAGTGAGCGTATCAAATGAACTTGGGGGGGAAGACTTGCATTAGTGTCAGGTTCTCACCCTCTGGCTCCTTCAGAAGTACCAGTGAGTGAGTCACGAATCTCACAGGCAGACATGTTCTCCTCTCTCCTTTAACTCTCTTTAGCCACATGAACCCTAGCGTCCGCTGCGTCCCCATGGGCATGTGTGTTATCTGTGAACATTCGATGACGTTCCATAAGTGCACGACATGTTGCAATACGAGGTGTTGTGAGAATGATTGATTGGTTTATTTTCGTGTCCAGCACACCAAAGTGCCCATCCTGCCCAACCCTCATGGGTTTATAACATTATAAGATACCATTTACAGCTTACAGCATGTTTTACATTATATTCATTCAATTACAACTCGAAATTACAGTACAGATCTCCCAAGCTTGACAAATAAAATCTACCACAACAAAAACTCACCACTGATATTACTAGCAAATACCTCTCTTATATCAACATATTTACGGCAATGAAACAATTTCGCCAAGGTCACAAAACAAACAGTATCTCTCTTCCTCTGGAGTGGAGCGTTACTTAAACATGCCTGTCTCCAGAGCTAATGCGAATGTTCCTGGCCGTATTTGTGCACTCATAGATCGTTGTCTTTTGCTTAAATTATACTTCACATAAGGTTCTACAGTGTACCTGTCCTTTATGAGACAATAAGTTGTGAGCTTGTAGATTGTCTATTTTCGCAGAATAGAGTTGGTTTAGAGGGGGAAAAAGAGGGGACCAAGGGAGATAGACCTTGGGGGTCGGGTTTAAATGGCTCCAATTATTAGTACAGAGAAACTGTAGTTTTTGTTTTTGTTACCCTAACAATGTCACCTCCATTTGAGCCTTGTCTCAACCCGGTAACAAGTCTGTTCGCCCTCGCGGCCGTTCGCCCTATTTTTTTCCGCAGGTCTCACGCTCACCACGCTGACCGCATGGTGGGTTTGGCAGCATATACTTGTATTTGTTTTACTGAGGATAAGATGAGAAATAGGTTTAGGGTTAGACAGTTTAGAGTTACCAGCCAGGTGAGCCAGCCACTGCAGAATAGGACCTAAACTCGGTATAAAATAGCTAATATGACATGAAGAGTGGTGTAAAGTAGCTAGAGTAATTGCTGGACTATAATCCGCACCTGAAATTAAGCCGCACCAGCTAAATTTAGAACAAAAAAACAAATGTTTACATATATAAGCCGTACCTGACTATAAGCCGAAGGTGTCCTTCCTGCTTCCTGCTAGAGCGTCCCTGGTGGCCCTTGGCTGTAAGAATCGATATAAATGTATAAATCCTTGTTAAAAACCATTGTAAAACTAACTAACTGGCCGTTAGCTGTAAAAATCTATGTAAGCCGCACCATTGTATAAGCCGCAGAGTTCAAAACATGGGAAAAAAGCCGCGGCTTATAGTCTGTCAATTATGGGTAAGTACATTTACGAACAGACCTGTATTCCTCACCCCGTGTCATGGAAAACCAAACTTCTGAATCCACAGGCGAATCCCCCATTAGCCAAGGGAGACATTAGGCTTCTATAGGACTACTGTGCTCCACTCAATTAACCTTTGACCAACCCTCCACTGGGAGGTACACGTGTAACACCTGGATTCAAACACAAGGGAATCCCCCTTTGCTCAGGGAGACATTGTGGTCTTCAGGCAGGCCATCTCTGCTACACATCCAGAGTAGGCCGACTCAGCAGCACGATAGTTCAATCCTAATGTCTCAAGCATCCATTTTAGGAAAACTAGTGTGCTGTTGATTGATTGTGTGTGTGTGTGTGCTCCAATTTGACTTGAGACATCCTAATGTCTCAAGTCTCCATTTTAGGAAAACTAAATGTGCTGTTGATTGATTGTGTGTGTGTGAGTGCTCCAATTTGACTGCAATGTGGCTGCTTGGCATTCTCAAAATGACTGCCAATTGCACTTGGATAGATCTCCAAGCTAGGTCACAACGCATTGCCCATTGTGAGTTATAGGGCAGCATTTTTGGCAAATATATTTTGTGTAGAGGGACAAAAGGAGGGAGCCTACTACATACTCCTGGAGGACTCTGGTCAGATTAATATATAGGATTGAACTGTTTAAAGAAACCCTAGCCTCCCTCCCACACACACACACACACACGCACACACACACACACACACACACACACACACGCGCACACACACACACATTTCACCGCCGTAGCATGTTTAACGTGCCCTCTGATCCGTTGTCCCTTTCTCTGCTTGTCCTAGCACTCCTTTCTGAAATGGATACCAAACATTTTCCAGAAACGGGGATCTATTTTCCAACCCCTTAAGCTTAAGCAGCACCCTGGGGCCTCCTCATTCACCAGTCTATCTCACACAGTTGACGTGTCAGTGAGCACACACACACACGCACGCACACGAACGCACGCGCACCCACACGCACGCACGCACGCACGCACGCACGCACGCACGCACGCACACACACACACACACACACACACACACACACACACACACACACACACACACACACACACACACACACAATTAACCCCTAACTTTAACCAAAACCAAACTAACCATTATCCCTTAGACTAACTATTAATTATGAAACTGAAATGAACAGCCAATCACCAATGGACACCCAATTAAACATACCATTCCCAAAGGTAGCATATATAGGACTAGGCTATTTTGGTTTGAAGTCTTGAATTTGCCCCAAAAGTGTGTCCTATTTCAGGATCGCGCACACGCATGCACGCACACACGCACACACCCACACCCACACGCGCAGACAGTGAGTTCACACAGTTCAGACAAACCTACACATGCAGACCTGGTCTGTGACCTGAGTGGAACAAGTGATATAATGGAGAGACACTGCAGAGGGAGAAAGGGAAAGAGAGGGAAAGAGGGGAGGATGGTGTAGTGATTAAAATCTGTGGTTTTGCACCAGTATCCCCGCTGCTCTGGGATCCCGTCCCTTTCATGCCTGCTCTCCTGTGCTCCTCCACAGACGGTCTCCATGTCAGCCTTCCTACTGATTAAGACCAGATGATGATGATGAAAACACTGACTCACAACAGCCTTATGAAAATTAGTAATTTCACTAATAAATAAAAGAAAATTTTAAGAAATTCCATAAATTAGAAAACAAATATTTAAGAATTAGTGAAAATAGCCGATCTAGAAGCCCACAACTCGACACGAAGCATCGCGTTGTGAGCTTGTAGATCTGTTGTTTTCACTAGTTTGGGTCCCACTGAGGCAAACGTCCAATTTCTCTTTGGGTCTCGACCTGAAAGGTTTGGGAACCGCTGCTGTACATAGCAGTCTATTGACCTCATTCACACCGCGGCCATCTTGGATCACATGACCACATGGGGTGTCAACGCAGCCAATCAGAAGCTGTTGGGCAAGGCAAGACCTGCCCGCGGAAGCTTCTGATGCCACCCCATGTGGTCATGATCCAAGATGGCCACGGTGTGAATATGGTCATAGCCATAGACATAGAAAGGTAGACGCCTCCTTCGGCTAGGGGGCATATGCATTTAGCAACTAAGGGAATCTTCATCACTTCCGTCTTCATTGCTTCCGTGTGCGTCACACATAGGGAAGTTGACAGGCCAATCAGAGGCAGGTGGGGGCGGGTCTTTACGTACGCAGCCTGTGAGAACAGCTGAGATGCGCAACATCAGAACTGGCTCTGTTGAATTGAATTGTGCTCCTTGGATAAGTCCCGGAAACGTCACGCTGTGATTGGCCAGTAGTCACTTTGACTGACAGCGTTCCCTTAGTTTTTCCAGGAAGTCCGGACAAGAACTTTTGCACATCGCTCCAATTAACTGCAGAGGCGAACGAGGCATCTAGCTCTTTATATCTGTGGTCATAGCCTCCAAAAGGGGTTCCCGTCTTAAATGGGTTAAGACCAGATGATGTGGAAAACACTGACACTAACTCACAACAACCCTATGAAAAGTATCAACTCCTAATACCAATAATACTAATGAAGGCTCTGTTCCATTCTGGTCAAACAGTGTCAGGGTGCTGCCAGTAATTGTGTATGTTGGCTCACTAGAAACACCTCTGCTTGACATTTCTCCATAATCACAGATGACTGTGATGATAACCCAGCCAGCACGCCCACATGGGTCCCGCATGGGTATGAGTTGGGCTTCCCTACATGGGCCCCACCTGGGAATGTCCGCGGTTTCCACAAGGGTCCCTCGTGGGTTAGCCCACGTGGGCTCAACGTGGGTTCTACATGGGCCCTGGGTTGGCCCCACCTCGGCAAATTTATATGGGACCCAGGTGGGAACCACTTGGGCTAGCCCACGTGTGCTCAACGTGGGTTCTACATGGGCTCTGGGTGGGCCCCACCTCAGCAAATTTATATGGGACCCAGGTGGGAACCACTTGGGCTAGCCCACGTGGGTTCTATGTGGGAATGTCCGCGGTTTCCACAAGGGTCCCTCGTGGGTTAGCCCACGTGGGCTCTGAGTGGGTTCTGCATGGGTCCTGGGTGGGCCCCACCTTGGTAAATTTATATGGGACCCAGGTGGGAGCCACTTGGGCTAGCCCACGTAGGCTCTGGGTGGGTTCTGCATGGGTCCTGGGTGGGCCCCACCTTGGTAAATTTATACGGGACCCAGGTGGGAGCCGCTTGGGCTAGCCCACGTAGGCTCTGGGTGGGTTCTGCATGGGTCCTGGGTGGGCCCCACCTTGGTAAATTTATATGGGACCCAGGTGGGAGCCGCTTGGGCTAGCCCATGTAGGCTCTGGGTGGGTTCTGCATGGGTCCTGGGTGGGCCCCACCTTGGTAAATTTATATGGGACCCAGGTGGGAGCCGCTTGGGCTAGCCCACGTAGGCTCTGGGTGGGTTCTGCATGGGTCCTGGGTGGGCCCCACCTTGGTAAATTTATATGGGACCCAGGTGGGAGCCGCTTGGGCTAGCCCACATAGGCTCTGGGTGGGTTCTGCATGGGTCCTGGGTGGGCCCCACCTCGGCAAATTTATATGGGACCCAGGTGGGAGCCGCTTGGGCTAGCCCACGTAGGCTCTGGTTGGGTTCTGCATGGGTCCTGGGTGGGCCCCACCTTGGCAAATTTATATGGGACCCAGGTGGGAGCCGCTTGGGCTAGCCCGCATGTGCTCTACATGGGTTATACATGGGCCCTGGGTGGGCCCCTCCTTGGCAAATTTATTTAGGACTCAGGTGGGAATTGCCTAGGACCCACCTAGGCAATTCTATGTCGGAACCATAGGGGATAAATGTGGGATCCAAGTGGGCTCAACCTTGCTCCTAGGCAAATGTAAGTAGTTTCTGACTGGGCCTTCGATGTGCGATGGTTCCTTTTGGTCCTCGACATCAACCATATTAATAATTATAAACAGTAAACACATGAAATATTTTTGCAAGGATGAAAGTAGACAATATATTTTGACAAAGTTTATTAAACAAAAACTTTGTTAATACAAACACAATGTAAATAAAGAGCAGCAGTGTCAAGAGCATGCAGTGTCAATAGGCACAAATAGCAAATGTACATAAAGAGCAGCAGTGTCAGAGTAAATATACATACGGTATATGTACATATGGTATATACAAAAAAACACTTAAAATCACTTAAAAAAATGTAAAAAGGAGGGGGAAAAACAGCTCCACAGACAAACACTGTGTGTGTGGGTGTTGCATGAGCCAAGAGCCAGAGAACACACATCAAATGTACATAAAGAGAAGCAGTGTCACAGCAAATATACATATCGTATATGTACATGTGGTATATAAAAAAACACACTTAAAATGGAAAAAGCTGCTCCACAGACTGCAAACAGAACAAAATGATGGATAAAAATTGTCCAAAAACAAACACTGTGCGTGTGGGTGTTTCTTTGAGCCAACCACAGGGCAGCATTGTGCTGCTGAGGGGAGAGAAAGAGAGACAGAGACTTGGTCTACTGGGGAGGTGCATCATCCAGCTGAGGACGCTGTACAGTCTGACCTCTGACTCTGTTCCCACCTCTATCGCGAGCACCAATGAACCACTTGGAGATGGCCTTTTCTGCAGCCTGGTGGTTGGTCTCTTGTGTGATAGGGTTTTTCTTAAGTCCCCCTAAAAGAAATGACAAGAAGACAACTGTTAGAATGATGGAATATGAAACCTTTTTGAGTGACATCAGTTCCAATTTTGTTTCACCCCGTTTCCTCTGCTGTATATTTTAATCAGGAACACTCATTTATTGCAACAATTGTAATACAGTTAAACTTGGCATTAAGGATGTTCCCTGAATTTTGTTCATGCTTGCTTGCTATGCAAAACCAGGGAACTTTAAGCACAAACCAAACCCCCATAGGGTTACAATAGTAGTACAATAGCAATATTTTGACATGTTAGCTTGGGTGGATGCTGGGGTGGAGGAGGCAGCATATCCAAGATCAAAACCAAGGAGAGCTATAGTGAATGCAAGTCGTATTTAAAGGAGCCTCCCGTACAGAGCGAGAGCTCAGATTCGATTGTAATGGATTGTAATTGGATTGTAATGATCAGCAGATCTGTGAATGAGGAAAAGGAAAAGGATCTAACTGACAGCTGGTTACAGTTGAGGCGGGCGAGACTCACGTGTGAAGCATAAACTAACACCATTATTCATACTGTGGCATGCCTTAAAATTAAAACATTTAATTAAAGTGACATATAAAGTAAAGTTACACAAAGCAATTCAATACTCAAACATACCATATATGACATCATAAAGGCGCAGGTCTCTGAACTTCCTCTTGTCGTTACGTCCAAAAAGGTTGAACTGTTTTGCCAGATCATGTGACAGGAGGTACGACATCATTCGTCTGGTAGCATCATCCAGCGAAACACCTCCGATATCACCCACCATGGCAACCTGAGTGTATGGAAAAAGTCACAGGAAGGAAAAGCTGTAAGTGAACAGCAACAAGCAGTCAATCTATCTTATCACACTTTCACTGCTTGCTCCATTTCCCCCCACTGACATGTACCAATACAATACTAGCACATTTTCAAGTGAATAAGATTCAAACTTACAACTCCAGACAAGAACGCAGAGTCGCTCAGCTTCTCGTTCATGGAATCGACATCCGCAACGGTTTTCAGTGGGAAGTCTGCTCCTGCAGGTGGTTCCAACAACGACACAGCCAGAGGAGGAGCCTGGAATTGGGAGTGCTCCCACTCTGCCTTTCAAGTGGAGCTCCTCACTCTCGGGGACCCACGTGCACTGCTTGGACTCTGGTCGTCACTCGAGCGGCTCACTCTCGGGGACTCACGTACACTGCAACTCTGGCTTTGATTCGCCGTCGTTTGGTCCGAGCACAACCAAGTGATTCCATGATGCCACAAAATCTGTAACACAAACATAATAATGCTTAAAATAATGTATATTGATTTGAATATTGTATAGCCACCCAGCTCCTGGTGAATCATGGTGAAGGAATACTTGAAGTGATCAACTCGCAATAGAATACATAGCATTCTTATTTTAGTAGTCTCAACTTGCTGACAGATTAATTCATTGAACGATTATCAGGGATCAGGAAACGGGTTCACTAGAAATAGGGATCAAACAGGGATCACTAGAAACGCTTGAATAATTTTGAAGCCAACTAATGTGATTGCCGATCTGCAAACTCACAACACGTTGCATAGCGGTGCGATTTGACCTTGTTGATCGGCTATTGTTAAATAGCTGATGTAAATACTGGTTAAATGATTTTGATGCAAGTATGAACTTTTTAGGATGTGATCCTATTCAGAATATGTAATTTTGAACCACTGGTGCAGTGCTTCAAAATTAGGGGTCCAATGGGGTCCCCAGCAAAAAGTTCATATAAGGATCAAAATGTATCTAAATTTAACCAATTATATATACATGATGAATCAGCTATTTGAAAATAACAATAAAAATGATACACCGCTATGCAATATGCTGTGAGGTTGTAGATTGGCAACCCCTTTATAAAAAAACATTGGTCAGAAACTAAATAAGTTTGAAATTAGTCTAGCCTTTCTAGTGAAATATCCCTGTAAGAATCTGATAACTGTTCAATCTATCAACAAGCGTAGAGTGATCCATTATGCATTAAATTGCTGGTTTTACCACTTCAAATATGCTATGCATTCTTCTGAACCAAATGATGAAACCAGACAGCACTGATTCACACTCTCACAGTGAAGAATCTCAGCAAAGGGCTTACCAACTAGTAGCTCGCATGATGTGACTATGCCATTAAGCTAGATGCAGAATAAACCAAAATTAGAGGGACAATCTTTAACTCAAATATTTGCTTCTGGGGGTCCCTGGAACAAAATATTTTGCGTTGGGGTCTGTGACCAAATACATGTCATTTTGGTGGTACTCTACATGACAAAGAATGGGAACCACTGCTAGCAAGTAGCAACATATGTTTTTTGTTTAAAAAAAAAGGATTTAAGACATGTGTAGAATCTGCCTATATCAGTGGTTAATTGAGGACCCCCAAAATATGTATTTGGCCACGGACCCCCATCTCAAAATAGTTTGTTCCAAGGATGGACCCCCAGCGCAAATTATTTTGTTCCAGGGACCCCCACAAGCAAAGATTTGAGTTAAAGACTTTCACTCTAAATGTCTCACATAAAGATACTTTAATCCCTTTAAAAGAATTTGACCCCTCCCCCCTCTCTCTCTCACACACACACACACACACACACACACACACACACACACACACACACACACACACACACACACACACACACACGCACACACACACACACACACACACACACACACACACACACACACACACACACACACACAGTGGTGGATAATGTACTGACATTTTTTACTTGAGTAGAAGTATCAATACTGCAATGTAAATGTACTCAAGTAAAGTCCAGAATTAAAAAAGTATGAAAGCATTTGCATCAAAATGTACTAAAAGTACCAAAAGTAAAAGTATAAACTGTTTGAAAATAGCAGGTATATAAGCCTATGCGTTGTGAGCTTGTAGATAGGCTATTTTCAAATAGCCATGGTATAAAATAAAGTAGGCTAAAGTATGTATGTTTTATATTATAATTATATCTGCAAAGTGACTAGTAACTAAAGTTTTCAAATAAATGTAGTGGAGTAAAAGTAGGCTACAATATTTGGATCCGAGTTGTAGTGGAGTAGAAGTAAAAGTATTGGAAATACTCAAGTAAAGTACAATTACCTCAAAATTGTATTTAAGTAAATGTACTTAGTTACTTTACACCACTTTAAACCACTTCACACACACACACACACACACACACACACACACACACACACACACACACACACAATAAGACTAGTTTCTTACCTTAAATTAGTTTTCCAATCGAAGAATGAAGATTGAATAATTGAAGAAATGAAAAAAGCAGCAAAAATGATGACACGCAGTATGCAGTTCATGTTTCGTTGTAAGATAGCACACACTAGCAGCAGCTCTGCAGTACCTGTGAAATTCTGTCTGTATGTCTTTGTGTGTGGACTAACCGCTCTGGGAATTCAAATAACAAAGGGCTGCATCTGATTGGCCAGTTCTCCCTGCCCCCCCCCCCTCTCTCTCTCTCTCTCTCTCTCTCTCTCTCTCTCTCTCTCCCTCTCTTTCTCTCTCCACTGTGAAAGGGGCGGTTCTGATTCTGTTGAAGTCTATTGACTGCAGGGAGTTTATGGAGCAGTATAGGCCTAATTATATAGGCCTAATCTGTAGTTTTATAATTTAATGTATTTTTGTGTGTAATCCACTTTTAGAGGTGTTTTATAATTTAAGCTACTTTTAAACTGTGCAAAATGAAATTAAATCCATGATAGTGGAATGCATTGTTTCCATATGTCCTAGAGAAAAAAACATAACGGTTAAAATACAAAGTCAGAGTTAAAACAGTACAACTGCATTTTGATAAAGTTCATTATTCTCTTGAGATTTAGTAGACAAAAAAGAAAACTAAAGACTCAGTTATCTTTTTTTCCTCTTATCTCTCCTTATGTCCTATGGACAATGGTGGAAAAAAGTAGTCAAATATTTTACTCTTAAAAGTATCAATATGGCAGTACAGAAATACTCTGTTACAAGTAAAAGTCTGGAATACAAGATGTACTTAAAAGTACGAAAGTATTATCATCAAACTGTTTGAAAATGTTTGACAATAGCACATCTGCTGCCAAAAATGTGGGGGTTTGATATACATTGTAGGCTACTATGTATAAGCTACTGTAACAGAACCTCACTAAACAATTATTAAAAAAATAGCACATCTACATGCTCACAACGTGCCGCATCTTCGGTATAAAATAGGGCTAAAGTGGATTAATGTAGCCTATGTTTTATAATATAATCACTTATATCTGCAAAGTAACTAGTAATTAAAGTTTTCAAATAGTTGTAGTGGAGTAAAAGTCAAAGTAGGATATTGAAAATTAGACACTGAAAATAGATTATCTACAAGCTCACAACGCCTCACTTTGCGCACACACACACAACACATTGTTGGAGTAATCCTGTCTTTATTTAGTCAAGTTTTAGTTGTCAGTACACTTAGTCATAGTTTTAGTAATCAGGGCTTAGTTTTTTTTTGTGAAAAAAGGTAATAAAATAAAAAAAGACTGTGAAATGGCAAATGAACAAGTGACTTTTTGTGGCTGGACTGGACAAGTGAATGTGAAATGTACTAGTCCAGAGGACACTGTGCCTCAAAAGGTTAATAATAAATAGCGAAAATAGCAGATCTACAAGCTCAAAACGTGTTGAAGTTTGAGTTGAGTCTGACGGGGTCTCAGACTCAGACATATCAAACGTGTCAAACTTGAATTAAAATGGTTGAGAATCAGTGCAGTCTTCATTTACTGGGGTCCTTAGCATATCTTTTAAAATGGGAGAGGTTAGACGGCTATCGTACCCCCAAAACCGGTTTGCCACTTCACAGTTAGGAAGTGAGCATCGTCAAGTCGTATTTATATTTAAATGCCATATATTTGCATTCAAGTTTAGACAACACACACACACACACACACACACACACACACACACACACACACACACACACACACACACACACACACACACACACACACACACACACACACACACACACACACAAATTGGCTCACACATACAAGACCATGATAGTGGAATGCATTGTGTCATTTGATAAAGTTCATATTCTCTTGAGATTTAGTTGACAACAAAGAAAATGAAAGACTCTTACTCATACTGTCTACCGATGTGCATGATTTGTGGGCAACATCTCTATGGGTAGTTTACATAAATGGATTTTTGCAAACATCTACCTCATGGTGGCGCTAGAACAGGGCCAAGTGAAAAATTGTGGGGCAAAGGTTCTGAATTGGGATCCAGGGAGTGTGTGTGTGCAAAGTTTGGCAGAGAAAAAGCCAACGGCACCGGAGATTAGCTAGAAGACGGACGGACGGGTGGACGGACGCACGCATGCACGCACGTGTGTGCGTGCACATGGACGCACGCACGCACGGACGGACGGACAGACAGGGGCTAAAACATACTCTCACTTCCATCCCATGCCCAGTTAGCCCACATGTAGCCCATGCGGGAACCACGTGGGCTTGCCCACTTCCATCCCATGCCCAGTTAGCCCACATGTAGCCCATGCGACAACCACGTGGGCTTGCCCACTTCCATCCCATGCCCAGTTAGCCCACATGCAGCCCATGCGGGAACCATGTCGGCTTGCCCACTTCCATCCCATGCCCAGTTAGCCCACATGTAGCCCATGCGGGAACCAAGTGGGCCAGCCCACTTCCATCCCATGCCCAGTTAGCCCACATGTAACCCATGCGGGAACCACGTGGGCCAGCCCACTTCCATCCCATGCCCAGTTAGCCCACATGCAGCCCATGCGGGAACCACGTGGTCCAGCCCACTTCCAACCCATGCCCAGTTAGCCCACATGTAGACCATGCGGGAACCATGTGGGCCAGCCCACTTCCATCCCATGCCCAGTTAGCCCACATGCAGCCCATGCGAGAACCACGTGGGCCAGCCCACGTCCATCCCATGCCCAGTTAGCCCACATGTAGACCATGCGGGAACCACGTGGGCAAGCCCACTTCCAACCCATGCCCAGTTAGCCCACATGTAGACCATGCGAGAACCACGTGGGCCAACCCACTTCCATCCCATGCCCAGTTAGCTCACATGTAGCCCACGCGGGAACCACCTGGGCCAGCCCACTTCCATCCCATGCCCACTTAGCCCACATGTAGCCCATGCGGGAACCACGTGGGCCAGCCCACGTCCATCCCATGCCCAATTAGCCCACATGTAGCCCATGCGGGAACCTCGTGCCCCAGCCCAATTCCATCCCATGCCCAGTTAGCCCACATGTAGCCCATGCGGGAACCACGTGGGCCAGCCCACTTCCATCCCATGCCCAGTTAGCCCACATGTAGCCCATGCGGGAACCACGTGGGCCAGCCCACTTCCATCCCATGCCCAGTTATCCCACATGTAGCCCACGTGGGAACCACTTGGGCCAGCCCACTTCAATCTCATGCCCAGTTAGCCCACGTGTAGCCCATGTGGGAACCATGTGGGAAAGCCCACTTCCAACCCATGCCCAGGTATCCCACATGTATCCCACGTGGGACCCATGTAATTTGCCCACATCAAGCCCATGCCCACGTGGTACCCAAGTAGCCCAACTCGTACCCATGCGGGACCCATGTGGGCGTGCTGGCTGGGAACCTCAGACCCTCCAAGTTCCCTGCGTATATCCGGTCGAAATCCCGGTGAAAGGCGGTTAATTAAGGTCAGCGCCAGCGGTCGCGGCAGCAGTCGCTCCTGGCCGCCGTACAGGAGAGCCCCAGAGAGAGTCCTTAGAACACCCCCATCACATGTCAGAAACAGGCGCTGGAGGTTCACAAAGATCCTTTTGAAACCGTCCCAGGGGTGGCGGTGGGAGAGCGTCTCACCGCACTCTGCCATCCCTGCTCCATCTCATCTCTCTGGTCTGACGCAGCCCATTTGTCGCACGTGGGAACTCAGAGAGAGACAGAGAGACTTGTTGTGAGACGAGAGGAAGAGCCTCCATCCATCCAATGGCGTCATTTTCTCACAACACCCCCCCTCCCACCCCACACACCCGCTCCGCTTCAATACGGCAGCGCTGCATGGGATTTACAGCGTCAAGACCGCAGCTCGTCTTCTTCAGCCGCAGCTTTCATCACCTTTCCCTTCCCAAACTCTCTCTCCTCAGGTCCCCCGTTTTATAATATGAGGCATGGAACATGAAGACAGAGTCCAGCGCTAACTGACGCAAACCTCACAGACCAGACTGCACATCCATCACCATGCCAAGAAAAAAAGAAGAAAAAAAAAAACGGAGCCCATATTGAGCCTCTTGGGAGTCGATGTCGACGCCACCCGGCTGCGGTTTAATGCTGCGCGTTGATGCTTTCGTCGTGTTGCCTATATATCCACTCATCCCGTGTCCTGGGGTGTTCCTATGAACTACGTACAGTACGTCTACACAGACGTACTGTACGGCGGTGTGACATGGCGGGAATAGACGATCTACAAGCTCACATTGCTTACTAGTTAAGACGCCTCAGGGCAGCATGCAACCTCGCCCTTCAACTGGCCAGTGATGTATATATCGGACCAGTTACCCATATATGGAGACCCCTGGTACCCATATATGGAGAGCCATGTACTGTATATGGAGACATGCTGTGAGAGTCCAAACATGCTTACTCAGTTATTCGTTATGTCAAAGTCCTATGATGTCTATGACATCTGACATCATACCCTTTTATGCCCATACATGGAGATCCCTGTCTGTAGAACCAGCCACACAGATATGGGCTGTCTTGGCCATCTGTCTTGGCCATGTATGGATTCTGTTAGTGTGGTATGAGGCCGATGTGGCCTCCTATTGGCATTCCCATATGAACTCCTGGCTTAATATTGATGACATCATGGAACTCCATAAATGGGCATAAAAGGGATTCTGTTAGTGTTCCATCACAGTGAAGGCAGAGTCTGATGTCAGAGCGACAAACCCATTCTGTGGTTCCCCTGACATCACAGTGATGTCAGAGCATGATGTCAGAGCGACAAACCCATAGACCTGTGATGTCACTGTGATGTGTCAGGGGAACCACAGTGTCAGGCGTGACCTACAGAGATACGGACAAGATGTGCCGGTTTTCATAGTTAACTGCGACCTACGGTCGCAATAAGTCCGAAATAGGGTCTCGCAAACGCAAGCCGAGCAGTGTTGCCGATGCTGACGGCACAACTTTGGCACAACACATCTTTTGTTCTGACCGTGTCGGATGGATTGTGAAGAACTGGCAAGCTGTTGACGCTGTTAAATGGATGGGGAGGATATATGGATACTCTACACGCACACTGTTGACAGACAAAGAAAGCAATGTCTTTTTTTTTTCTGTCTGCCTGCGACCATAAAAATATGACATGACTTCCATTTGATGCCGTGGACTCCACTCTTTTCCCATTATTGCCAGTCTAGACTTCGCTGAAAAGGCTCAATTTAGTTATTGCCAATAACTTATTGGGCGTTCCATGTGGTGTGCAATGCTGGGCTCGGTAATAACTGTATTCTACACATCCACCCGCATCTGACTCACACTTTCTAAAGAGTCTGCACTGGCATCCCATTGCATTCCACTGTCTCATCTTTACTGAATACCTGAGACACTGCCAGTTTGTCTCCGTCTCATCCTGAATGCCTGCTTTGTCTTTTTTAGTTTTTTGTTTCCTTATTAGTCATTTATCTGTCTTTTCCCCTTTGATATACGTCTCCCGTGTCAGATGCCCAGGGTGGAATTAGAGTTCAGAAAGCTGCAAGTCGGAAAGTCGGAACTCTCAGACGAAAGGTTTGGTGATCGGAGACAGTATGGACAGGCCTTTAAGTTAACGCATAATAGCTGGTACTTAAGACAATCAAAATACAGCCCTAAGTGTTATACCGCAGTGAATGTATGAAAACGTCTATTTTTTGACACTCCTTGAGCTAAATGACATGACTGTATGTCAGTATACTACACGGTGTGTGTGTTTGTGTGTGTGTGTGTGTGTGTGTTAACTTGGGAGCTGTCGATGCCGCCGTCCCGCTTGGCCCCTGGCTAAGAGCCGCTGTGGTCGGGGAAAAGCTCTCCGCTCTCCTCCTGCCATAACCAGTGGCTCCGTTTACAGAGAATAAGAAAATGAAAATACAGACGGGACGATGGAAACAGCAGAGTGAGTGAGTGAGCGAGCGAGTGTGTGTGGCAGCGTGTGCACATGTACTCGTGCGTAATATATCATCGTTGTCGGGTGGAAACCCTGTACAGTATGTCCAAGACCGTTCGTTTTGTATTTATCATTTTAAAAATGAACTAAACTTGTGAAAACAGCAGATCTACAAGCACACAACGCCTCGCACCGCGAGGCGTTGTGTGCTTGTAGATCGGCTGTTTTCACTACTTTTGTGCGACAGCCTTGTATGATGAATCGGGGCTTTACTTGGTGAAAAAACGTACACACTTGAAACTTGGAGATACGAGGTTTCTGCCCGACAGTAACGATATGCGGATGGTGTGTGGGTATACACCAGAGTGTGCGCACGTGTGCCCTCGCCTGCGTACGTGTTTGCATGTTAGAATGCATGCGTCTTGCGAGTGGAGAGAGTGGAAACAACAGTGTATTTGTGTCTCTGGGGACATTGAAAAACACACCCAGAACCCACAGCCGTGGCGGCGGGTCCAGTCGGCGCAGCCAATCGCTTATCTGTGGTATCGGCTGTGGTCGCTGCGGTCACAGATGCTTATCATTACCGATCTCTGACGTCTTTTGGTGTTGTCCCCCCCCTATAAATGGAAGCTTGATGAGGGTTTCACAGTACTGTGCGTGTGCGTGTGTGTGTGCGCACGCGCATGCGTGCGTGCGTGCGTGCGTGCGTGCGTGAAAGACTGAAGAGAGAGCGAGAGGAGGAAAGAATGTGACAGTGTGTCATGATCACCAATAATTCTGCCTTCAAGTCATTTGGGAAGGTTATTCTCCTCTCTTGTCCTCTTGTTTTCAGTCGTTCCACGGGGCCCGATACGTAGTTTACTTTAAAGAAACCTAAAAAAAACTACAAAAAAATTATACTCTTTGCCAAAGGGGAAATTACTGCACTCTGCTTAGCCTTCAAACTGGGCCCAGAAGCAATTATTCACTTGCTACTTTAAACTCCAAAGTCCCAATTACCCTCTCCACAATCTTTTATTTTTTTTACTTTGGCCTCTAAGAACTGGGCAGTCGGAATGAGCTCAGCAGCGTAAGAGAGACCGGGTGGGCGATCTTTAACTTCCCAACACAGAGCTTCGAAAAACTCCCCCTCTTCAGGCACGAATGTCATTTCAGATGGTCCGGTGCCAGCACTAGACGCCTCCATTACCTCTTAGTCTCTTTTGCACGTTTGTTTCTGATACTGGTCCCCTGAGACACGTTTTAAGGTTTTAATTGCTTTTTTGGAATCTCCAGGAGCTGAACTTACAACCAATAATATGCATGTACAGCAACTGAGATTTCACCACTGAAATCCAGTGCCTTAATCCCAACTACTCACACACACACACCAGGATTTTGACTCTTAATGAGGTACTCCTGGTTAAATAAAGGTTCAAATACCCACCGCACACACACACACACACACACACACACACACACACACACACACACACACACACACACACACACACACACACACACAAACGTATTCTTATTTAAAACACTGCAGCAACTTCCACTTCAGAGGTGCTGCTGACACCAGCCTTATGTGTGTGCAGAGGGGCAACACTGTGTGTGCCTTCGTGCGTGCGTGCGTGCGCATGTGTGATAAATGAGAGGCAATTTGGAGGGCTCTTACACTCCCTGGGGGTGGGGGTGGGGGCAGGGACGTGCTGGCCATTGGGAAAAGCGGGACAACTCCCAAACGGCCGGTTCATTCCCGGCCCGGCCCAGGCCGGCCATTAGGAAAAAAAAAAAAAAAAAAATGTCGGCCTTCGTTCCATTTTGGGGGCTGGGCGGCCAACAAAGTAAATCGTCACTGTCGGGCAGAAACTCCAAGTTTCAAATTTGTTTTTTTGCAAAGCAAAGCCCCCTTAATCATACAAGGACGTCGCACAAAAGTAGTGAAAACAGCAGATCTACAAGCACACAGTGTGCTTGTAGATCGTCTGTTTTCACTAGTTTAAATATTTTTTTAAAATGATAAATACAAAACAATCGGTTTTGGACATACAAGGTTTCCACCCGACAACGACAAAATATAACTCATGTAATTGGCCCACTGGCTTGTCACTTGTCATGATCTGAAATGGCAAATCTTTGAGTAGCAGCAGCGATAGCGCGCAATGAGGGCCTCTCCAACTCTTTTTCCCGGGCTGAATCAGGGGCCCAGCAGGGTGGGGGGTGTTGTGGGGGTCTGGAGGAGAATCTGTGCTTGATAAAAGAGAGAGTGGAGAGGAGAGGAGAAGAGAAGAAAGGAGAGGAGATGAGGTTTTTAGTTAGACTGATGCAGGGTCAAGGGTCAGGGAGGTGTCCACTGAGGAACGGAACCGTCTGTCAGCAGCGTTATTGTTCTTTGGAGGGGTTCCTGTACCTTCTATCACAGCGTTAGAGCTCTGTTTATGCACTCTTTGAGTTCAATAAACACCTTTTGTGTTGATAGAAAGTACTTTACTGCACTGGTTCGGGATTCGGGACCCATTTGTGGGTCGTGACGTGGACACATGTTTAAGGGTCCCTTAATATTTGTTTCCTACAAAAAGCAAAGATTTTCATGAAAAAAAAATGCAATGATTTTTCTAAGTAATTTGGTTAATAAATGAAAGAAAAATCTAAGAAATTCCACAAAAACAAACAAACATTGAAGAAATAGTGAAAATTGTAGATCTGCTATTTTCACTAGTTTGGGTCCCGGGCAAACATCTAATTTCTCCTTTGGGTCACAAACTAAAACATTTGGGAACCACTGCTTTACTGTGTGTGCAGTGCAATACCTTTCAGAAATATGTTAAATGTGCAGTGCAATACCTTTCAGAAATATGTTAAATGTGCAGTGCAATACCTTTCAGAAATATGTTAAATGTGCAGTGCAATACCTTTCAGAAATATGTTAAAACCACTTAAACACTGTATACTCTACTTGACCTGGGTCTGCCCAGTGGTCTATATTTTTCTCCCAATCTACAAGCTCACAGCAGATCATTTAAGGCTGCGTTGTGAGCTTATAAATGTGCTATTTTCATCAGATATTCACCGATCAGCTGTTATGACCTAGCCAGAAAAGGGGCACGAGGGTTCACGCGGTTCTCTTTCTGGTTGACAGCTTGAAAACATAAAGGGATAGTTCAGGGATAGTACTTAACCAATGGAGAATTCATGGATTGTTTTTATCGCATTCCTAAGCCGATAATTTGATGACCAGCAGTGGTTCCGTATGGAGACACAAAGAGCCTGCTTTGTTTCTTATGGAGACACAAAGAGTCTCTTTAATCATTGGCTTAGGTATGTGACCAAAAATAATATACTGTATATATATCCTTTAAGGAAGGAGTCTTCATCAGGGGGTCCGGGACCAAATCTTTGAGTGATAGAAACTTTTCTTCTCCTTTTTTATATTAACCACTTGAACCCTAGCGTCCATATTCTGAGAAATTTAGCCAAAAATAGAAGATCTACAAGCTCACAATGAGGCGTTGTGAGCTTGTAGATCGGCTATTTTCGGCAAAGAGCTTTGGTGTAGAGGGGAAAAGGAGCAGACTAAGTACAGTGAAAGGTCAAATGAAACTATATGGAATATATGATAAGGTTATGGGGGTCCCTGCTTCATCTCTCTCTCTCAACTAAGGGGTCCTTGGCCTGAAAACGTTGAAGACCCCTGCTTTAAGGTAAAGATTAGTTTTGGATGTAGATTCGAAGATTGTGTAGCTTTTTTGAGCGGTGGTAGACCGCTCCATAGCATGGCCGTGTGTGTATCCGTCCATGTATCCGTGTGTATGTAGCCTGAACTACCACTCAGTGACCAGAGAGGGTGCTGTTGAGTCTAGTCTGAGCATCAACTGCAATACTCTCTCTCTCTCTCTCTCTCTCTCTCTCTCTCTCTCACACACACAGACACACACACAGACACACACACACACACACACACACACACACACACACACACGCACACACACACACGCGCGCGCGCGCGCACACACACACACACACACACACACACACACACACACACACACACACACACACACACACACACACACACACACACACACACACACCACGACCACCGCTCAGTTCACACGGGTGTGATTTTTGTGTAACACTCGGTTAAACTCTGTGTTGTGTTGACCAGCCTGAGGTCTGCCATTAATGACTTTCTAAACATCACGCTGCTGCGTCGACACACTGTAACACAGTGTCGGATCAGCGCAACATTTAGTGGCATAAATAAAAACAGAGATTAAACGCGCAGGGTTTATTTTGGCGCCGTCAGACGAGGGTTTACCAAAAGTGTTTTACATCTGGCACCTGAAGAAACCAAAACTATTTCAAAGAGCCAGTGGTGGGCAAGCTTGAAAAACATGTTTTTTATGAAGAAAGGCATGTAGCTCTATTAGTAAACCACTTGCTATGTTGAGGTTGGGGGTTTCGGAGTGCCAGATTCCATTGGCTTGTTTCCCCCCCCTAGATGTGTGCGCACATCTGCGTGTATGTGTGTGTGTGTCAGTACAGTATGCGTGTCTGTGAATCTCTGTGTGTGAGCAGGAGTAATGTAGGTGGCGTGTGGTCTCTCTCCAGGGACGTGCTGGCCATTGGGAAAAGCGGGACAACTCCCAAACGGCTAGTTAATTCCCGGCTAGTCCAGGCCGGCCATTAGGAAAAAGATTAGCCCAGCCCATTTTGGGGGCTGGGCGGCCAACAAAGTAAATGTCGGGTCACTGTCGGGCAGAAAACCTTGTATCTCCAAGCTTCAAATTTGCAAAGCCCTGCTTCATCATACAAGGCTGTCGCACTAAAGTAGTGAAAACAGCAGATCTACAAGCACACAACGCCTCGCACCGCGAGGCGTTGTGTGCTTGTAGATCGGCTGTTTTCACTAGTTTAAATCATTTTTAAAATGGTTTTGGACGTACAAGGTTTCCACCCGACAATGACGAAATATAACTCATGTAATTGGCCCACTGGCTTGTCACTTGTCATGATCTGAAATGGCAGCAATCTTTGAGTAGCAGCAGCGCTATAGAGAGATCTCTCTCTATTGCGCGCAATGAGGGCCTCTCCAGCTCTTTTTCCCGGGCTGAATCAGGGGCCCAGCACGTCCCTGTCTCTCTCTCTCTTTCTCTCTCTCACTCTCTCTCTATCTCTCTTTCTTTATATAAATTATATATGGTGATGTACTTGCAAAACCACAATGTATGTGTAGTTGATTAGGGGAGACATGGTCTGTCTGTTTCTGTGCTTTTCTTGCGGTAGGGCAGGGGTCTTTAATGCTCTCAGGCCAAGGACCCCCTAGTTGAGAGAGAGATGAAGCAGGGACCCCCACAACCTTTTCATAGATTCCATATAGTTATACTGTTTGACAGCACAATCATCAGTGTATTTTGGATTCATGTCAATTTAACCACTTGAGCCGTCATTACTTAGTATACTTGACATTTCATACTGTACTTAGTCTGTTCTTTTCCACCTCTACACCAAAGCTGTTTGCTGAAAATAGCCGATCTACAAGCTCACAACACCTAGCAGCGTGAGGCGTTGCTATTTTTGACTAAAGAATATTGGCGCTAGGATTCAAGTGGTTAATATAAAAAAGGAGATCTTTCTATCACTCAAAGATTTGGAGGACCCACAGTAGTAACTCTGGGGACTCCCTAGGGGTCGCAGACCCCCTGTTGAAGACCCCTGATATAAATTATTTATAAATGACGATGTAGATGCAAAACCACAATGTATGTGTAGTTGAGCACGGAACATGGTCTGTCTGTTTCTGTGCTTTTGTTGTGGTAGGGGTAGGGTCTCCCCTCAGCATCCTCCAGGTCTGATTGTGCAAGATTTCAGTCTCGGGGGCAATTAGTTGCGCTTTCAGCCCCAATAGACTGTTCCAAGTAGCACCCATATATAGACTACAATACACACTCTTTCTTTCACAGTAATCACAACAGGTTTTTGTAATGAAGTGTGTTGGCAATGGGAAAGCTCCCTCGGGGGGATGATACCGATCACTCCAAAACCCAACGATTTTTTGAAGGGAAAACAAAAACGTAACAATTATAATCAGTTTGGATCCAGGGTAACAAAACAGAGAAATGCTGCCGTTACCCAGGCAACAAGATTTTTGTATTGTTATTTCACATTTTTATTTGGAGGCGGGATTGCAAGCATGGATCAGTATGTTAGGGAAACATGTGTTCCAGGTTTGTATTGATTTATGATGAGGTCTAGTGCAACTGCAGCCCACAGGCATGGAAGGCCAAGTCCGTACAACATGCAGGCCAATACTTTTCACACTGCTGTAGATGGAATATTTCCAGGCCTCGTCCAAAGCTGTCCGACTCACACGGTCCGTCTAGTTGCCGTGCTGTGAAGGCTCCAGAAGATCTCCTTCCTGATGTTATCTTACGACCAATAAAATCTTTCATCACATCCACAACTATACAACCATAAAGAAAGAAAACAGGAATCAATTGCGATAATTCATGTATCTGTACCGTAAATGTTGATGCCTCTTATTCACTCCCCCGCGGGGAGAGGAGATTGCAACGGACGCGTCGCCAAGAGAAATAAAAGCTCTCGAGAAAAAGACGCAAAGAGAAAGAGAAGGATGGATATAATGAAAGCTACACTACATAAAGTACAATATATGAGAGAGAGAGAGAGAGAGAGAAATGTTCAACTACCGCAATCAGCGTAACAAATGGAAAGTACTTTGTCTAGCTCTGTAGTGTGGTCTGGATTCATGGCCGGATGATATGAATTAAAGTGTCATGGATCCACTGAGCTATAGCTTGGCTACCCAGAACAACTCTTTAACACCCTCGATCTGGAGCCAACGACAGTGGCTCGCTTGACCACATTGTTGTCTTTGTTTTGTGATTGCGTCCCCTTCGAGTGATGACGGCTGTGTGGATCGCATTGTTTGTGCACTGTGACCGCTATAGCGAGTTATTGACCTCCCATGGAATGTTCAGAAAATCACGCAGCCTGACCACCGTATTTAACCACTTAAACCCTATATACTGCACTTGGTCGACCGGGGTCCCCCAGGGCTCTATCCACTTCCCTTTCCCGTCAATACCATGTCTTTGTCGATAATGGCAGATCCACAAGCTCACAACGCGTCTCATTGCGTCGAGTTGTGAGCTTGTGTATTGGCTATTTTTGACAAAATGTTTGCCACAGAACAGCATACAAATTGCTTTACTCATTAATGAATAAGCTCACATTCACACACCGACAGCCGAGGCAGCTGTGAAAGGCATCGATCTGCTCTGATCTGCTCGATCTGAGCGGATTGGGGTTCAGGGTCTTGCGCAAGGACACTTTGACACAGAAACCAAGTAGATGACAGGGCTTCCTCCAGGACCACTGCCGCCATACAGATCCGTTCTTAGACTACTTCCTGGGTCAACCACTTGAGCCCTGTCCTTAGGCATGTCACAATAGGCGAAAATAGCAATTTTACAGAAAGAGATTTGGAATAGAGGGATAAA
The DNA here is from genome assembly GCF_963921795.1 of Nannobrachium achirus. NCBI lineage: Eukaryota > Metazoa > Chordata > Actinopteri > Myctophiformes > Myctophidae > Nannobrachium > Nannobrachium achirus. Next base: position 40,478,236 of record NC_137821.1, on the reverse strand, counting down.
GGACAGGACCGAGTATAGACCCCTGTGGGGCTCCAGTCAAATGACGTACGCTAGTGGTTCAATAACAACTAGATTAGGGGTTCTCAAACCTTTTCGGCTCAGGGCACTCCATGAATATCTATCTATAAATGCGAGAAGTCTCTGCGTGTGTGTTTGTAATCCGCGAATGAATGCCCCGCCCTTTAATGCAAACCCCATTATACCTGTTGTCATAGGATCCGTTTTGACCATCTGTTTGCATGTGTCCATTTATGCCCATATATGGAGAGATATGTCTGTCTACGTCCATTTTCTGCCCATATATGGAGATCTCTGTTGGACCTGGTTTGACCATCTGTTTGCCTGTGCCCATTTATGCCCATATATGGAGTTTGCGACCTGGCCAACTCGGGAACGATGTAAATAGGGAATAAATGCCCCACCCTTTAATGCAAACGCCATTATATGGAGATCTCTGTATCTGTCTGTGTCCCTTTTATGCCCATATACTCTATCTGTGTCCATCTTTTATGCCCATATGCCCATATATGGAGATCTCTGTATCTGCCCATATGCCCATATATGGAGATCTCAGTCGGTGTCCCTTTTATGCCCATATATCTGCGTCCATTTTATGCCCATATATGGAGATCTCTGTATCTGCCCATATGCCCATTCTCTGTATCAGTCTGTGTCCCTTTTATGCCCATATACGGAGATATCTGTCATGGAGATCTCAGTCTGTGTCCCTTTTATGCCCATATATCTGTCTGTGTCCCTTTTATGCCCATATACGGAGATATCTGCGCGTCGGGTCGGGTCGAGGCCCGGCACTGCACTCCGTGCCGCGGCGGGGAACGCGCGTGCCGAATCTGAAGCCGGTGGGACGAACGGTTCTCGAGATACGCGGATTACAAACACACACGCAGAGACTTCTCGCATTTATAGATAGATAAGATGATGCCGACATCTGAATGAATTTGTGTTTTATTGAGTAAATCACATTACCGATACTTGTCTCTAGCGCTGCATTAGATAACCTCTCCAGGCAAAGGAGGTATAGGGTGTGCCAAATGTAGTTCTAAGAGCGGCCATTTCTTGGGTCAACACAGCCTTACACAGGTGTTCTGATTGGAGTAGAGCATTAGTTCTATGCAATCAAACAATTGAAACACCTGTGTTTTGACCCAAAATATGGCCGCTAAGGACTACAATTGCGTCACCGTTGGCACACACTATACTGGTTTGGGGCTCGTAGCATAAATTCCAAATATTATCACGTTATCTTGTGTCACCCCTGGATTGCAGTCACGGCACCCACTTTGAGAACCCCTGAACTAGATGTCCTTAGTTTGGACAGACAACATTGTGGCAATGTGGCCTCATCTGGCCTTGTGTAGGTAAAGTGCCACTGTTGGCACCGTGCCCGTCTTCTGTGCTCATTACTCACCCTCCCCTCCCAATCAAGCCAGCCTCTCCTTGTCCAATTACAGTGAGTGGCACATCTAGATTGGAGCCCGGCAACGGCTCCAAGTGTTTCACCGGCACAACGCTGAGGCCAGGGGGGAAATCAGCGAAGGACTTTTCTCATTTGCCAGCCAAGATAGCCCTCTTCCCTGGTGCTCCATTGTAGAATGAGCTTTTCGCCCTTCCTCTCTTTCGCTCTCTCTCTCTCTCTCTCTCCGTCTCTCTTGGTGTTCTCTCTTGTCTCTGTCGTCTCTATTGGTTGCGTTTGATGAATGGTGTTGTGACAGGAGCCAGTGAGCTTACACAGAAAGCCCTTCAGCCCACTGTGTCTGGCAATTAACTAGCTGTCCGCTCTCTCTTCTCCAAAACTTTTAAGGTGTAATTACACCGCCCGCTCAGCCAAATTGAACTGAACTGGGCTCGACTGAACTTGAGTTTGGGCTGGGCCGTTTTGGTTCCACATTAGAAATTAAACCAGTGGAAACATTCGTCTATGAATATAACGGGGAATGTCTTTTGAATAGTGCAAACAAAGTTGCATGTGCGTCATACATTAGTTACAGTGTGTATTTACAGCGTGCTTAGGACATGTTTTATGTTATTTATATTATTTAACATCATGCTGAATTGCCATATAAAATAAAAACAAAGTTATTGCAATTCTGACACATTTGACAACATAGGTGAGTAGGGTGTGACAGGCATAACGGTAGAGTAAAGTGTAACATTACCAATGGATTTTTATCCCTGCTTCTGGGATCAAATCCTTTTCCTCCTTTTCCTTTTCGGAAATGTAGATTGTCAAGATATATTTGATATTTATAGGCTATAATATCACAATTTAACCATTTAATTAAACATATACAGTATGTTAACCACATTAACCCTGGAGTCCCTATTTTGGGCACTTTTGCTAAATATCGCCTCAATAGCCTAATCTGATCACCTGCTAGATCAAAAAGAGGTGGTTGGTGGTGACCCTAAGGCCAAGTTGTTAGAGCTCTAATGCCTCACAGCGAGTCCCCGGTTTGATTCCCGGCCTGCCGCACCGTTTGCTGTGTTCTCTCTCCTACCCTCTCTGTGTTTCCTGTCCCTCTCCACTGTATCGAAAATAAAGGCTCAGAAAAAGGCCAAACAATTACGAAATAAGAGGTTGCCTGTTTTAGATACACATCCTCCTTTATCTGCACCAAAATGGACTGCATTTAACAGTACTGTATATACAATGCCTTTATCCTAAGTGCTTAACAATGTATTTCACATTCATCCATTCACACACAGGCAGCAGGAAACCACGCTAGGCACCAACCTGTTCACCAGGAACAGTTAGGGGTTCAGTGTTTTGCTCAAGGACACTTTGACAGGCAGCCAGGAGGAGGTGGGGATCGAACCGGGACCCTTGTGATTCCACGTCAGCCACTTTACCACCTGGGTCTCTCTCTGCTGCTCATACTGTAATAACGCATCTTAACCCCACGCAGTAGTTGTTTGATTCACCTGAGACGGGGTTGTAGACACTTAACATACTTTGCTCTCTCTTGCTGTGAAGAGCAGTGTGTAATGCAGTACGGTTCCAGTTCAGCTCCACATTGCTGCTGACAGACGGGGACTGCAGACATGCAGAGCCTCAGTCCATAGAGGGTTTGTTTGTGCTGCAGAGTGTCACAGTGACACGGTACGTTTAGTGAGATGGACATGGCTTTATTGGCCGTGTCTGTCATTGACACAAGTTGGAATGAGCAAGTACTACTACTACTGGGATTGGGAAAACAAACAGGTAATTTTGAGAGTTGAAAACGTGTTTTGGGGACTTTACTGATTGGTTATCTATCTATTAAACCAGCAAACTCACTCACTCACTCACGCTCTAACGCTCTAACTGCTCACGCTTATCTACGTTTATCTATTCACTCGCTTCAGCAACTGATCCCAAAGTTCACATGGTATTGGCCATTAGCATTATACCAACGGTGACGGAGCCCGAATTTCATTTCTCCCAAATTAAAGCTGTTTATTAGCGTTTTCTTCATCCGTTCCTCCAGGCCATGGGATCTGTAGCCCCACACACACACCTCTCTCTCACAGTTAGGAATGTGCATTCTCTCTCTCTCTCTCTCTCTCTCTCTCTCTCTCTCTCTCTCTCTCTCTCTCTCTCTCTTCTCTCTCGCTTTCACCAGGTGCGTTTGATGTGTGTCTCATCTTCCAACGGGTATGAAAAAACTATGTGGAGCAAGCGCATTCATCCCCATACTTCTATTCACCTAAATTTGCTGTTAAATTATTTGTATCCATCATAAATATACACTCCTCCATGAGCTGCTCCTTACATTATGATGCTCCCACATATTCTCACGCACGCACCAGTACAGTAACTTTCCCCACAACCCACACTCTGCACATATTTTGGAGCACATATCTTCCAACGGGTAAGGTCTAGTGAAAGTAATTCAGCTGTGGAAAAAAAAATGTTTGGAGGACCCTTTAATTCTAATTGCATGTGCACTGTGCAGGACGTTCTTAGTATCGGTGGCTCCATTGGCTGTTCATTGTCACGCTTTACCTACAGGACAGCGGAAAGCTTTGCCAAATGTCACCAGAATGATGTGTCAAGGAAGAAAACAAGGCCATAATAACTTGAACTAACCTATACTTTGTTGACTGGGGTCCCCTGAGGTCTATGTTTGGCCTCCTCCTTTTTTTCCTTCTACGCCAAATCTTTTCTGCGAAAACAGCTAAATAGTGCTGTGATGCATTGTGAGTTTGTAGATCTGTTATCATTATCATGACATGCCTGCTTTGCCCAGAACACTAGAGTGGTTCATGATGTAAATCACTGTCAGTAAGAGACATACATGTCAGGCAGCGTGGCCTCCCATCCTAATCTTAACTATTGATACTGTAGTACTGTAAGTTACTATGTGTGCAGTTGGTGAACAAAGCTGTACAAATAATAGTGCAGCGCTCAACAGCGAAGTGGCACTAAGCAGACTGACTGCTTGTGTGTGTGTGTGTGTGCGTGTGTGCGTGTGTGCGTGTATGCGTGCGTGCGTGCGTGCGTGCGTGCCTGCGTGCGTGCGTGCGTGCGTGCGCCGGTCCTAGTTTATTGATTGTGTGTGGACTTCATGTGGCCAGACTGTGACGGCAGTCGTCTATGATGTACTGCATTTATAATTGTATAAATCCATATTTGAGTAAGCTATAATCCCGATTCGACCACTATTGTTTTCCTTATACTGTAGGCGGTTTGGCTCCGAAAGAGTCTGGCTGATGATGTCATCTGTGCCCAAATTTGGACAATCCAAGCCCAAGTGAATGAATGAGTAAAGTGCCATTCCCACCGGACACAATAACTATAAAGATAACTACTGTATAACTATATTGAAACTTATTTTTGAGCGGTGCTAACCGCTCCTATATCTTTGTTTCACTTTAAAACAATACTTCTATAGTTATAGAGTGCTCAGTGTGAAATGTGAATGGTCCTTTAATGTTATATATTTCAAAATATTATCGAATTTGACCAAAAACTTGAGGGATTCTACGTTAGCTAATGACGCTGTACACAATGTGATTAGAAATGAGATTAGAAAGAGAGACCCTCTTATATAGACAGAACCTCTTTCAGGGCCACACCGTACAAATGGCTCTGCTGATGTCAGGGCAAAACCTTTCAATATTACACCGTTTTGGCTTTCCAGATTTGTTTGCCTTCTGAATGGGAACCCAGCCTGAGTCAGCCACAGTTGAATTTGAGGCTAAATACCTTGGGAAGCCTCTAAAGGAGACCACCCAAAATATAAGGCTCATGGACAGTATAAACAGTTTGGTTCAAATAAGTTAAGAAATGTCATACCACTAATACACTACTAATTAAACCTCTCTGAATTTGAACATCCAGGTACAAAATCGAACAAAACATGCAGTGTTGATTGAGGATGTTGTACAATGGTGTTAAAGTTGAGTCTGGTGTCCCCTAGATAATTTGTGCGTGCGTGTGTATGTGTGTGTTTGTGAGTGCGTGCGTGTGTGCGTGCGTGCGTGTGTGTGCGAGCATGTGTGTGTGTGTGTGTGTGTGTGTGTGTGTGTGTGTGTGTGTGTGTGTGTGTGTGTGCGTGTGTGCGCGAGCGCGTGTTCGTGCATATATTTGTGTGTGAGAGAGAGAGAGAGAGAGAGAGAGAGAGAGAGAGAGAGAAAGAGAGAGAAAGAGATCTGTTCCGTTGGGTCCTGCAGAGTTGTTGTTGTTATTCTTACCACTCGAGCCAAGGAACAGATAGCATGTCAAAACAAGCGCTCACACTTCCGACCATGGGGGAGAGAGCTTTCCAAGCGGATGCAGTCCACTTGCATTTTTATCCGCCGTGGAATGCCTGCAAATAAGATTTTTCCTTTTGGGATAGATCTGCAGGAAGCCAAGAGAAAGAAAAAAAAGCAGCCTAAACAAAACAAAAGCAAGAGTATGATTGGGAAGACTTCCTTCTCTTTCTCATTCACCGATTGGTTCCTCTACTCTCTCTCAGTGACCCTAGCACAGGGGTCTTCAACGTTTTCAGGCCAAGGACCCCTTAGTTGAGAGAGATGAAGCAGGGGCCCCTGCAACCTAGATTCCACATAGTTTCTTTTGACAGCACAATGACAGCACCATCATTAGTGTATTTTGGATTCTTGAACCGTCAATACTTAATAAACTTCACCTTCACTCTGTTCTTAGTCTGCTCTTTTTCCCCTCTACACCAAACCTCTTTGCTGAAAATAGCCGATCTACAAGCTTGTATACTGTCAGAGTTACATAATTGTAAATTTAGACTTCCCAAAAGGAACCCAGAGAGTCTAGTTTTTGTCAAGTACCTTAAAAACAATAAACACCAACATGAAAAAGAATCGTGATAAAATCGTGTATCGTGATACAGCTTGGGAAAATATTGTGATATTGTATTTTTCCATATCGCCCACCCCTAATCCCACACGTTTTTGGTCAAATTCGATAATATTTTGAGCTTGTAGATCTGCTTTTATGGCTAAAGTTCTCCGAATATGGAGGCTAGGGTTCAAGTGGTCAAAAGGAGAAAACAAAAGTTTCTATCATCACACAAAGATTTGGAGGACCCCCTGTAGTAACTCTAAGGACCCCCTAGGGGTCCCGGATCCCCTGTTGAAGACCCCTGCCCTAGCAGAATTTGTCTTTACTAAACAGTAGGTGCTGGACAAACAGGATGGCACCAGCAAGGCCCGGTAGGGGTGCTGAATATTACATGACGTACAGTTTCCATATTCCACAAACTGTTGTTTGTTTCCATCCTCCCAATGACAGACAGAATGTAGACATGACATAAAGATACAAAAATGTGTTGTGAATCAAATGAACGAGGGAAACTTCTGTTTCAGTAACCGAAGGAAGCGTGAAGCCACGATGACCCAAACACATTGGGCCCGATTCATCAAGGACTTTATGGCCAAATTACACACGTATTTTGATCTAACAGGCATTTAGGACAATTCCCAAGTTAGGGGTCAGATTCAGCAATGTTTTTTGTCAGGGATTTTGACGGTAAGACAGAACTATAAGCCAGATTTAGTCACTTTATTTACACTATATTTACGAGCAGATTGATGAATCGGGCCCAATGGTTTTATAGCAATTATTATTATTGCAACATTTATTGTTTCACTTACTGTATATCCATGTACCAAAGTAGACCAAAGTAGACATCTTATTCCCCTTTTGATTATAAACCAGACTGGCTTTATTCAAGTTATGGTTGGTTCAACTTCATCAATGCCGTCTTCTACACCACACACTTTTGGCCAGGTGGGCTCGGACTTCAAACAAAGCCGCGTGAGCTGATGGGGGGGAAGCAGTGGGGTGCTAATTTAGCATTCAGGATCACTGCCAGGCGCATGGAGGCCTTTGATTAACAGCTGGGGTACCTTGGCACCTCAGAGAGCCCTCAAGGTATGGAAATGCTCCTTGGCACGCTTCGCCAAATGAAACGAGGCGCTCGCGTTTGAAGTTAGAATCATGCCAGCATCTGTCGGGTGATTTCTCTACCACATATGGATCAAATTCTTTGGTGCTGTGTTAAGCCCGGTGGGTGATCAGAAGTGAATTGGCTTGATAAAGCGTGGCTTACCTCAGGGTAATGTTAGTGCAGAGGACTGTAGCACACTGTAGCACAGGGGTTCTCAACCTGGGGGTCGGGACCCCCAGAGGGGTCCCCAAATTATTTTGGGGGGTCCCCAGATGATTAAGTTAATGTGCAACATTGTTTTCTCAGTAAACAAACCAACATAAAGTTTAAGTGTATAGAGGGTATGTGCACATTTCTAAAATGACAATTTAAGGATCTTTTAATACCTCTAAAATGATTAATTAAACATTGGCCAAATTCTCAAATATTAGAGAAAGAAATTGTGACAATAGCAGATCTACATGCTCACAACGCCTCGCAACGCGAGGCGTTGTGAGCATGTAGATCGGCTATTTTCACAATAGAATGTGTTATACAAAATGTATCTCCTAGTGCTCGTTAGAGTGAGGGGTCCCACTCTCCAGTTAAAATATGATTATTTTGGGGGTCGCGGCCTGAAAAGGTTGAGAACCACTGCTGTAGCACACTGTTCAGCAGCTCCAGAGACAATTTTATTAAGTAGAAACTAAATAAAATTGTCGCTGGGTGTGTATTTTTGGTTCAGCACCTGAAACATCTTTGGAGATGTGCGTGCTTCCCTCTCTGCTCTGAGTGCAGACTCTGCAGAGGACTGCACAGGTTGTGCATGCTTGCTTGCATCTGTCTTGGTATTACGCACACACACACACACACACACACACACACACACACACACACACACACACACGCACACATGCTCACGCACACACACATTCCTGTTAATTGTGTTAATTATTCATTATTATGGAGTGCTTTTGTCTCCAGCTCACGTCCCTCGCCAGAGATTGCTTTGCTTTTCTTGCTATAATCCCTGGTGGGTCTATTATGTGGTCTCATTGCTATCTCAGCAGCTTTTGACAGATATCTGGGCTCAGACACAGACAACACTTTCACCATCCTATCACAGCCGCTTCTTATCTCGTCTCTCTGGACCCGTGTCTGCGTCGCAGGGGTTGCCAAGCTGCATAGCTGAGGAAATGCATGGGATGTGTTGTGTGTGTGGGGTGGGTTGGGGTCCCACGCTGACATAATGCATTTTGCAACCGTACTCAAATGTATACAAACTAGAGGTTCGCGGCGCTACGCGCCGCTCACATCTACGCCCCCTCGCCTCGTTGTTAACGTGAAAAGCTCATATGGCTAAAAAAAAAGTTTTTTGAAAAAAAAAGTTTTTTGAAAAAAAAAAAAGTAATGAAAAAAAAAATTTTTTGGGGGGGAACTATTGTGGCGGAACTATTGTGCCGCAGCACGTTTCCGGTCGGACATATTTGACGGCCGGACGCACTTCCGGTGAAGAACTCCGCGAATTAAAAAGAGTAACGTTACGTTGCTGTAATGGGATGTACATACATGAAGATTATGTTAATGTGATCGGGACTCGTGCCTAAGTGATGGAATGTACTGGAATGTGGACAGTAGTGCTATTGACTATGCAAACGTGAGTACATCATTTGTTTAGCTAACTGTTAGCCTGGTGTTGACTCTACGTCAGCACGTATGGCGCTGGTGTGACGTGAGGACGTCGGCACGTGTGCCACGTGATCAGTCCTAGCCAATTGGACTGCTTTGGGTCGTCGATCGGTAGAATGCACCGCTCTGTAGAATGCACCGCTCTGTCAGTTCTAGAATGTAATATAGGATGTACGTCATGTTCTGGTGCCGTAGGGTTAATTTTATGGCTCATGGTTTTATTTTCTGGCCCAGACCCTCGCCTCTCTCTCTCTTTTCCATATTGTATAGCGTATCTCCGGATGTCTTATATAACTCTCATAGCCAAAATAGGATTCAAAGCTTCTTTTTATTTTAAGTGCATGTATCTTGGCTCCATATCTGTGAAACAACTGGTCGATCCAGCAGGCTATCTGGGTAGAAAATGCATTTTTGGTGAGTTAAGAAAGCCTAGTCTGGAATTTCAATTCACTGGGGTAGTGTTTCCGCCAGTAATGTTCTCTTGGTGGGGTAGAAAGGGCCTCTGATCGCACATCATTCAGACTGCGCAATGCAGAGCTCTCCACTGGAAAACAATATTAATGATTTTTTTGGTTGAGGAGGCTGCTCCTCCAGGCTAGGCTGTTGTTCAGTGGTGGGAGATATGCCCAGGGGTTCTGTATTATTGTTATTCAACCAAGCAACTGACATTCCTGATGGATGTGGGTCTATTTCAGTACTGTATGTATTCACACCTAATGAGCCATATACTGTAGACTAGCCGGGGTATAATTTTCACTCCCAGCACCTTATATTTATAGCATATCGTCGTCGTCCGGTGGAAACCTTGTACGTCCAAAACCGTTCGTTTTGTATTTATCATCTATAAAATGTACTAAATGTACTAAACTAGTGAAAACAGCTGATCTACAAGCACACAACGATCGGCTGTTTTCACTAGTTTTGTGCGACAGTCTTGTATGATGAAGCAGGGCTTTGCTTTACCAAATAAGACGTACACATTTGAAACTTATTTTAGTGATTATGTTGCGAGGAAAACATTGCGACAATAACCATTTTGGTTAGAATTGACTGAAAATGACTTTGTGCTTCAAGTTTAAAATGATACTAAATATTTTTTTAAGTGTCCAAATAAATTCCAAATGTTATGAAATTATCTCGCGGCACCCGTGGACTGCCGTCGCGGCACCCCAGGGTGCCCCGACCCGTCACCCACTTTGAAAACCCCTGGCCTAGGGGATCTGAATTATTGTTATTCAACCAAGCAACTGACATTCCTGATGGATGTGGGTCTACTTCAGTACTGTATGTATTCACACCAAATGAGCCGTATAGATAGACACACACTAATACACAAACATAAAACAAAAGTTACCAAACAATAGACATCACAGATGGGGTTCCCACAGATGGGACATTCCCCATGCTCACAGAGTAAAGAGCTCATACCACATACTGTACTGCAGGGTTCCCCAATTAGTTTTCTCCAAGGGCCGAATTATGTCTAGGGTACCAAGCCGAGGGCCACAACATTGCAGGGGGCGACGGTGGCGTTCCCTCTACTCCAGCGACAGTTCAGATATCGTCACTGTCGGGCAGAAACCTTGTATCTCCAAGTTTCAAATGTGTATGTTTTTTGGTAAAGCAAAGCCCAGCTGCTTCATCATACAAGACCATTGCACAAAAGTGACAAAACTAGTGAAAACAGCGGATCTACAAGCACACAACGCCTCGCACTGCGAGGCGTTGTGTGCTTGTAGATCCGCTGTAGTACATTTTTTAGACGATAGATACAAAACAAACTGTTTTGGACATACAAGGTTTCCTCCCGACAACGACGATATACTAGTGTTGTTGCTGCTCTTATACCACCATTATTACTGTGGTTGGTGGGGGCCAGACAGTAGCCTCCCACGGGCCGCAAATGGCCCGCGGGCCGCCTATTGGGGAACCCTGCTGTACTGTCTGGCTAGTCTTCACCACTTCTGACTCGGTTTGAATCTGATCGGAGGTACTTGACTCCATGTCATCCCCCCATTTCTTTCTCTCCTTTCATGTCTCCCTGTTCACTGTCATATCTGAATACAACATAAAATGCCCAAAATATCTATTTTGCATGTACCTACACAGACATGCGCACGCACAAGCACACTCACACATAGACACATTAATAACAAAAAACTGTATTAGTCAAGTCTTGTTGCACAGTAAGAGAGATACTTGGCGTGTGTGTGTGTTTGCAACTCAGTGTGTGTTGTGTGTGATCTGAGGACGACCGAGAGAGAGAGATAAACACAGTAGCATGTGAAGCGTTACAGTAAAAAGGTCAGCTCCTTCCCACGCGCTGGTGCGTGCGGTTATCTTTTACGTTCATAGCTGCAGCCTAAAGTATGCGTCGCAAGTATTTGTGGAGAGGCTGTTATTAGTGGGCCCTGCGTGCATGCAGTGTGCGTGCCCTGTGCGGTGGTGGCACCTCCGCCGCCTTCTTACACCAGCAGTTTGACTCACAGCTCACGCTGAAACCACCGTGGCCCCGCAGACCCTTTGAGCAGTCACCCAATAAAAGAGCCTTAAAAAATACCACTCTCGCACACACACACACACACACACACACACACACACACACACACACACACACACACACACACACACATGCACGCACAGTCAAACAAGTTCACAGACAGATATGGTTGTATTACTTGTGAGGACATCAACATCACTTTTATAAATGCCATTGCCAATTTTAACAGGGTTAGTTAGTTTATAACTTAGTTGCGCTGTGGTTCGGCACACTAAAAATAGCAGATCTACAAGCTCACAACACATCATGCTGTGATATTTGGTTATACAGTACATATAGTAACACACGCACGCGCGCACACACACACACACACACACACACACACACACACACACACACACACACACACACACACACACACACACACACATACCCAGTTACCATAAAAACATACAATGGAGGTCTGGAGGCACTCTCACAATTTCATTATTCAGTACTGTAAGTAAGTATTCATATTAATAATGTGTGAGCTCTAAATCATATGGACTGACACACGTACACACACACACAAACAAACACATGCACACATTCACGTGCGGAAACACTCGCACGCACGCACACACACACACACGCACACACACACCACATTGACATCACTGCGGTGACAACTGGTAGGGGCCACAGAGGACCAGGGAGGGCCCCCCCCTCTCTGTAATGAAGCGGCCCGTCTGTGTGCTCTGACAGCTGGGAGTGGGCTGGGCCGGGCTGGGAACCAGAGCACCAGGGAGCCTGGAGCCTTTGAGGATCACAGGAGCCGGGCTCTCCCCAATCTTCTATTCTCTCTCTCTCTCTCTCCATCCCTCAATTCCCTGCCTCCCTCCCTCTGTCTCTCCTTCCCTCCCTCCCTCCCTCGCCTCGCCGGCTCTGTAATTATGTCTCCTCCGCCGGAGACGCTTGAAGTGTAGCCAATTAGACAATAAAGAACAGAACTTTCTCTCCCTCTCCTTTGCCTCTTGTGTTTTTCTTTTCTCCGCCCTTCCTGGCTGGCTCACCGTCGATGGCCTCGCCTTTTCTCCTCGCTGCACCTCTCGCTTTCACGCCGTCCATCTGCAGAGTCATTAGTGTGCTCCTTTTTAAGGCACGAAGCTTTTTTCGTTGCACATTCTTTTGTCTCCCGTCCTTGGTTCTTCTCTACAATGGGCCAGCAGCCCTGGCCCACTGTGTGCTTTTGGAGAAGGGGCAAACAATGAAGCACATCAAATGACTTCCAGGAGGGCTAGTCACCTTCCATATGCTTGGCTTGAGGACTTTGCATTTGAATAATACACTTAACTGCAATGAAGAGCATGACCTTGCTGTTTGAGTATCGCTCTCATCTGCTTCATAATCTTAGACAGAGACAGACAGACAGACGGACTTGTATTGATCCCACAATGGAAATTCAGTTGCCAATTAAAGGGCCATTTCACCTCTGGGACAACCAGATCTTATTTTATTGTTGTTTGGGACCCGATCAACACAATCCGAGTTATTTTTTGTGTTCAATCTGTGTTTTGAGATATTTTAGTATTTCAGCATGAATGATGATGCATTTTGCATCATACTGTATGAGTCATCATGCTGCATCATATGATGCAAAATGCATCATCATTCATGCTGGAATACTAAAATATCTCAAAACACAGATTGAACACAAATAATAAGGATTGTGTTGATCGTATCCCAAACAACAATAAAATAAGATCTGGTTGCCCCAGAGGTGAACTGGCCCTTTAAGGCAATATAGGAGTTACAAACACAGGTCAGATATACTGCACCATACTGTACCAACAACAGTGAAAAGATGCCATATCAATCAACACAATATCAACAATATACAGTATGTGTTTTCCTGTCTGCAACTATACATTCATTAACCACTTTCAAACTTCATACCTATTTTTTGTGAGCTTGTAGATCCATTATTTGTTTTACTATTTTTCAAATAGTGTATGGTTTAAGTGGTAATTGTTTTTCCCACATGCACGGTGCACCCCTTATTTATTTTCCTGAAATGATGCCTCTGGTCTGCATCTGGGTCGAGTATAACCAGGTTTAGTACTTACAGTAAATTAGCGACACTGCTGGTAACCACAAGAAAAGTACATTTCTCCTTCGTCCTTTTTTGAGTTTCCACACAAACCCATCTCGCCCTCACTCCAAACATCTCTTACAACAAACCATAACACTTTAAGCTTGGTCTGCGTAGTAGAGCTAGCAGATGACTCTGTTCAATTTTTTGTATTCTCCCAGAGAACATATAAAGATATGTTTCTCTGACTTTAACGTCCTTTCTAATTGTATGTGGCGGATTGTAATGGTGTTCTAAAGTTAGGTTGGGAACCGTAGCCGGTGTCTGGGCCATGCACGGCAGGCCGGGGCCGCTATAGCGCCAGCTCCTGTGCTCCGGTGGTTGCAGACCACTGGCAGCAGCTGGATTGCCTGTTGGAGAAATAATTACAATTGTAGAGTTTTCTCTACAATTTCGTACTCTTTTTTTTTCCCCCTGTACTGCCCTCATTCTCTAACTTGCTGAGGCAGTGTTTTGAGGAACCCTGGAATCGAAGGCTGTTCTTAGTGGTCATGTGTGACGCTTTTTGTTATTCAATTTAGTCCTGTCAATAAAGCCCCAGAGTATTCTGGTAGAACTGAAAAAACTGTGTGGGATTATATGTATTCCACTTTGCTTATTTTTGTTTGCATGTTCGTGTCAAGATGTTTTTTCACCGGGCCCTTTGCGTGTATCTTCCATGTTGCACATTGCTTTGTTGTATTCATTGTTACCAATGAACGATGAATTAATCTTAGACCCTCAATTGGACAAGAAAAACAACAAACAATGTATAAATGCTTGAGTCTTAACGTTTTAGTTGGCTGTACTTAGATATATTGGTAGTAAATCATCCTGTAAAAGTCATATAGGCCTATAGCTTGCCAGTATATCGACACTGTTGGGCAGAAACCTGGTATAAAAATGTGTATGTTTTTTCGTAAAGTAAAACCCTGCTTCATCACACAAGACTGTCGCACAAAACTAGTGGAAATAGCAGATCTACAAGCGATATAATACTAACACTACAAAGACCTAAGACTCAAAATCCACTTCCCATCATTTAAGCATTCTCTCTCTGTCTCTCTTCCCTGCAGCAAATCCTGCGTCACTCGCGGGCCAACGCCACCAGGGTCATCTTCCTCATCACCGACGGCTACTCCAACGGCGGGGACCCCCGGCCGGTGGCCGCCACGCTGAGGGAGCGGGGCGTGGAGATCTTCACGCTGGGCATCTGGCAGGGGAACATCCGGGAGCTCCACGACATGGCCTCGCACCCCAAGGACCAGCACTGTTACCTCGTGCACAACTTCGCCGAGTTCGAGGCTCTGGCGCGGCGGGCGCTGCACGAGGGTGAGTGAGGAGGAAATGCAACCTTGAATTAGGTCTTAATGTGCTCTGGTATTTTGGAAAGAGGTCCCACTGTACATTTACTTGGGTACTGTACTTAAGTACATTTTGAGGTATTTCTACTTTACTAATGCATTACCCACTTCAACCCATATATGTTACAGACATTTGAAAATAGCCAAGCTCAAATTGCATCGCGATGCAACGCACTGTGAGCTTCTGCTCTCTGCTATTTTCAAAAGATTGGTATACATTTGAAAACTTGAAAATGGACATTCTGTACAATGAGTACTTTTAGACTTGGTACTTTAAGTTTTTGGCATGCCAATACTTTATTGATACTTTTACTCATTAAAACAGGTGAGTACTTTTTCCCACCATTGCAGTAGGAGTTCAATGAATAGCAGTGACAGCTAGAGGAAGAGTTCCCTCTCTTCCCTGTGAAGGATAAAGCTGTTAGCATTCTAGGAGTGTCTTTAGGGCTAATTCAAAGACACAACAGCAATGGGAGGTTCATACGTGATGATAACCCACTTGACATGCCTGCTCTCATCCACACACACACTTTCCTCTGACACTTGAGCCAACTCTGAACATAGTGTAGGAGCTCATCCTAGTTTTAATAACACAAGGGATAATATTTTATTAGATATATTTGTATACGTCGGCATCAGGGTTTTCCGTGCTACTCCCTACTCCCGTAATTACTCCCCTCGTCATCATTTGCACTGGAGTTATGTTTCTTATGTTGACCCTGTTAAAGTAGGACAATATTATTTCTTTTTAAGTCATCTGACACTGTGCATTTCCCATGGTCTGTGCTCTCATGTCCTGCCAGCAGCCATGCAGCTTCAATCCCATACAGACTTGAAGATAGAACGCCCGTTTCCCACAGTTCATCTGCGGGACTTCCCGCTCATCAGCGGAAATGGGACTGTCATGGTTGTCAAATATCAATCGCAATTGAATTGCCTCCTAAAACATGACCAGCATATATATGGTGCACACACACACACACGCACGCACGCACGCACGCACGCACACACACACACACGCACACACACACACACACACACACACACACACACACACACACACACACACACACACACACACACACACACACACACACACACACACACACAAATGCACGCACACATGCACGCACGCACGCACAAACACGGACACACACGGTCACAAACACAGACAGTACTGTATAGGTACAGTGGTGAATGGGTCAGGGTTTAGCCAGACAGAGGAAAGATAAGGCCTTTCAGAATGAAAGCCAGGCCTCATGGCTATCAGCTCAGCCTCCGCTCTGTCTCACACTCTCCCTCTGAAAAGCCTGCCCTTATCCTGTGGCGATGACACATCCTAAACAACAAACCCAGGTACTCTGAGGCGGCTCGGGGGCTGAGAGGAGCCCTCCTCCTGTACTGCACGTGTTCCTGCTGACTTGGGATCAGATCCGGCCAGAGCCTTCTCTTGTGGTTTACTGGTGCCACAAAAAGAAATCTGCCATTCATTTTGGAATGCAATTGTCCATAGAGATTTACACAAATATTTATATCAATTATGTTAAGCCTAGAATGAAGCCATCCAGGATCCTGGTGAATCATGACCATAAAACCTTTGATTCTGTGAAAAGAAAAGGAAAAAAAAAGAAAAAACGCATTATTAAACGTAGAATATCATATACTGTAATTAAATATTTCACAGAATCAAAGGTTTTATGGTCCAAATTCACCAGGTTCCTGGATGATAATTGATATAAATACTTTTGTAAATCTTTATGGGAAAAAATAAGACTCTTTTTTTGTGGCACCAGTAAACCACGTCCACTGCTATGTCCTATAGAAGGTCTTATCCTATGTAAAATAACCCTTTGTTTCCCTTTAAAAAAAAAAAAAAAAACCTAAACAATAACACTGCAGCACTGTACTAGCATTAGCCTTGTTGCTAGACACACCATTCAAAGCTCTCAAATCTCTCTCAAATCCTTGCCTCACTCTTTCTCTTGTCTCAGTGACCCAGCACTGTATATGCTTGTGTTCTTGTCTTCCAGACCTCCCTACGGGCAGCTACATCCAAGAGGATTTGTCTCACTGCTCGTCCCTGT
Organism: Nannobrachium achirus; assembly: GCF_963921795.1. NCBI lineage: Eukaryota > Metazoa > Chordata > Actinopteri > Myctophiformes > Myctophidae > Nannobrachium > Nannobrachium achirus. The sequence continues at coordinate 40,461,098 of NC_137821.1, read as the reverse complement.
GCGAGGCGGGCAAGGACTGCTGTGACCTGATGGCCAGCTGTAAGTGCGGGACGCACACCGGGCAGTACGACTGCGTCTGTGAGAAGGGACACTACGGAAAAGGACTGCAGCACGAGTGCACAGGTAGGAGGAACGCACACAACTGCAGCTTCAACTTTTAAGGTTACAGAGTTTTTGGAAGGGCTGAGGAGGATGTGTTCCAGCGATGAGCAGAAAGCTGCTGTTGCATCTACAGTATATGTTGCTGATTTGTATGATCAAAATACCTTTGAGCAAAGCAACACAAATTCACACACGACTAAGTACACAGACCAAGAGATGCATGTACCGTACTGTTACAGTATACTGTATGTGTGTTCTGGTATTCTAGTGCACAACATTGGCCTATAAAGTCATCTTGATTTCAGTGTCAAAATGAAATAAAAGTCAAAGTTAAAGGGGAGAACCACCCATTTTCAATATTATACCTTTGAGTTGTTATGTGGAAATAATAAAAAGGTCCCCATCCTTCTGTGTTGCCTAGAACTGGAGGATTGAGTTTGGGGTTTGTATTGCAAAGTACACAATGATGATGTCATATTTATAAATATTGAGCCTATGAAAGGATTTAAAAAAGAGCTCACGATTAATTAATAATAACTACATTAACTAACATCATCAAAACAAATCCATATTGATTGATTGATTACATGTGTCCTGCACCTGAGGTGCCCCCAGGCAGCTCACATGAGCTTATAAAACATTGTACTACATAACTACAACATACAATCATAACATACAGCACTTGTATTGTAAGTATTGCATGAATAGCTGCATGATATATTGTTGTTGATACAGCTACCATTACTGTAATTAATTAGCGTATAAACAAAAAGAAGATCCTATTGAGTTAATCATAGTTCTTGCTGGTGGAGACAAACAGATTAACAGATTAAGTCGATGTGATCAGCCCCAAGACTCTTAGGCATCTTGATCACAACAAGATGCCTTGCTAGCTACGCTTCAAAGCAGTGTATTGGGGAAAACTGCGTGGTGAACTTATGGAGGGGCCTGTGTGCATAACCGGGGGATCAAATAGTGAATCATAGAGGAAACATTTGTTGAGTCTGTAGATGTTGAGTTTTCAATCAAATATCAGACATTATTAATCCTGCCACCATTCTTACCACATCTACTGGCGTCAAAACAGGATGGATCAGTATGACACTACGGCCTTGCGCTGAAATGTTCAAAATATTTTTTTATTTCTGTCCAAAAACACTTAAAAAAATGTGTCATACAGATGTACCGTTTTCAGGCTTCACTGGTATTTTCCTGAAAATGTCCTGCAAGTGCATTTTTCCCACATTTCATTCCCTGTTTTGCCTTTCAAATTCTTATGGAGAATGGAGCGTATTTTTGGCGTATTTTTGGCTAAAAAACTAACAAACACTCCATTCCCATTGAAAAGCTGAATCTACCTTCATAGGTAGATTTAAACTTCGAAGTCATAAAAATAGAAGAAGAAAAAAATGCTGATCTACAAGCTCAATGTTTCACTGAAAATCTGCTGTCTTGCCAATGGCAGGACGTGTGAAGTTTTGGAAGTGTTGCCACTCCGACAATAAGAAGTCAGTGTCGGAGTGGCGACATGTCGGAATGGAGAGCAGTCACCAAGTTTTTGAAATGGCACATCTGTATGTGTACGTCACAAGAGAGGAGTGCTTGCGTGTTGTAACATAGGGAAATGTATTTCTAGCAACACACCTCAGTGTGTTAAGCGACCCTTAGGTTATCATTTACATTGTAAGGAGGATTCCGCATATCAAAGCCATGCTGTTGAGAACTGCTGTTGAGGCCTGGGTGTGAATTCCACACATGGTGAGCTACGACAGTGCAGCAGACTATCAACACATATCTGCAAGGGTGTCACAAGGGGGGCAAAAGTGGGACTGAGTTACTAGGGCCCAAGGTGGAGTGGCTTTAATAATTTTTTACTTTAGCTATTGAAAAATAGCAGATATACAAGCTCACAGCGAGCTAGTAGATCTGCTATTTTTGAAAAGTCGTGAAAATGTGTGCAAATCTTTGAATATGTATTTTTTAAGCGAACATTTATAACTCAAATTCTGCTTCTGGAGGGTCCCTGGAACTAAATATTTTGAGATGGGGATCCGGGGTCCTTCACATGAAAAAGTTTGAGCACCACTGACATAGAAACATGGGTTTCTTGCACACATTTTCACGATAAAAGAAAATAGCAGATCTACAAGCTCGCACCGCGGCACTCTGTGCCGCGCTGTGAGCTTGTATATCTGCCATTTCTCAATAGCTAAAGCACAAAATAATGCGTAATAATGCCAGTCTAAATGGGTTAAACCCCCTCCCCCTTATGAAGAACATTCATGGGGGGCCCACAGTGAATCCTTGTACCCAGGGCCCATAATTTGTTGTGACACCCCTGCATATCTGCTAAGAGTCTTTTCCATGAGAATGATAAGGAAATGACTGTGGTTGAGATTGTGGTTCTCATTCTTCCTTGTGAGAGATCGAACTACAGGAATGAGATACATTTCTTTCTCATTGCGGCGATGCAGTCATGATGCGACCTCCAGGCGCATTTCCACCAGACGCCTATGTTAATCAACAGTGATTTGTTCCTTGGAGCCGCTTTACAGGCAATCGAATAAATACATTAGAGCAGCTCTCGATCTGAAGACATAGTCGTTGCTGCCTGTCATGACTATTGGCAGGCCAGTCAGTTTAGCCTTTTAAATAATGCAGACCACAGCTAATGCTCCGTCTCGTCTGCAGAGGAGCCTTAATGCACAATGTCTGCCAGTGTTGTAATCAAGAAGTTCAGAGAGGAAACACAGCGCGTTGTGGCTGTGTGATTGTTGGAGAGTGGCGAGACAGCACGACAAATGGAATGGCCTGTGTGTAGGCGCGTGTGTGCGTAGGCGCGTGTGTGCGTGTGTGCGCGCGTGTGTGTGTGTGCGCGCGTGTGTGTGTGCGCGCGCGTGTATGTGTCTGCATGTTTATACATGTGCACATAATGCATAAGTCATAAATCACAGAGTTGCAGTGCTTATTATTACCAGAGTGAAACTGTGATAACAATCTATATCCCCTTGACTGGGAGGTGAATGGGTGATAATCCTGCCCAGTACGTGCTGGCTTTTTAGAGAATTAGAGAATGGGGCAGACAAAGCTCAAACCATTTGGACAAGTGTACACGATTCTAGAAAGGGGGTGGGGGTAAAAAGCAGAAGAGTACAGTCTATAGCAGTGCCTCTCAAAGGGGACTTTTCCACCGGCAAAGAACCGGTTCTGGTTCTTTCTCCCGCCTATGGGATGAACCAGAGGTGAGCTTTTCCATCGAGAACCGGAGTTGGTTCCAAACCATAAAAGTTGGTTCGGAACTGGAACCACAAAATCCTTGTTTTTTGTGGTTCCAGAGCCAAATCCTTGGCTCTGGTTCAATCTGGTGGAAACGCAAGTCGGTTCGCAAGAACGAACCAAGGCTCCCAAGAAAGTTGAACCGGCACTGGTTCTGGAACCGGTTCTTTGCCGGTGGAAAAGGCCCCAAAGTGGATTCCAGGGACTCTGTGGGTTCCTTTTGGGGGGTCTAAATTGACCCATACAAGTCTGTAACTCTTGACAGTGTACAAATTTCCATTTGTACACTGTCAGAGTTAAGGGGAGACCTTGAAATGTGAAGGTTTGAGAAACACTGGTCTATAGGATGATGTGCACATATAGACAGAGCAGCAAAACATGGAGGTGGGCTGTACAAGGCGAGGGCATCGGGGTCGTCGCCTCCAGCCACACGCCACCCTAATCCCCATCAGATGCTGTCGAGACTGGAGGGCCTGCTTTGCCTTATTAATGTGTTTGATGGTTTAATTAATAGCAGAGGGCCAGACTGACTGCAGAGCTGGTCTCAGCCGGCTTCAAGGAAAGGGAAGGACACAGCAAACGAGCCACTCCCGGGCCCGCAAAGATGTTTTCCTCTCTCCTCCTGTCTGTCAATTTCTCTCTCTTCTCTTCTCTTTCTCTTTTTCTGTTATTAGTAGGTATGGGACGATATAAAAATGTCATATCACGATTATTGTGAGCAAAGAAATCGCGATTTACGATATTATCGCGATAATCATTATATCCCCAACATAATTATCCTGGGGCGGAACATTTTCCAAAAAAAGACTGTATCGAGTACGTATATTATAAGTATGTTTTACCTATAGGGGGTTTAAATGGTATCGGGTATGCAGCTTGGCAATAAAAGGTGAATTGATCCCAATGCATGACAGAGGACGATTTCAAGATAACTTAAATCTCCACGATACGATTATCACGAGTTTAAATTATAATATCGCTTATCGTCCCATCCCTAGTTATGGGGCACAAGCTCACACATTTTGTCACAGTCACTCGCCACACACACACACTCAGCCCAACACATTTCTTTTTTGGTTTGCTTACGGCAAGCAATGTCAAAGAAAAAGAAAAATCTTCTTAGAACACTGTGTTCATTGAACATTTTTTGGCTGTTGCAAGCCGGACCATACGTCTTGTCTGAGGGGGGTGGCTCTAAAGCATAATTTGATTTGCTGTAAAATAACCAGTAACCAGGAAACCAACAAAGTTGACAAAATGTTGTAGATTTTATTTTTTTCCCCAAAAAAAGAATTACGGTACGCCTCCTCCAACAGTGTCTCAGCCACTGTTAAATGTTGTTGCTTTAACCTCGCAGGGCTTGGCTGAACCGTAGGTGTTGTGTGAGTTATATTATGGGCACTCTCTTTGCTTTGGGGAGGGGGGGTTGCCAGAGGCCTGAGTGGCAGACAGAGGTGGCAGCCATGCACTGTGGTGCCGCTGGCACAGACCGGGGTGGTTCTGCTTTTCATAACTGCAAGGCTCGGTGCACGGCCTTGGCGCACGTTAGTCGTCAGGCCCGTCACCCTTGACTCAGAAGCATTAGAGGTTTCGCACATTTTCCTTTATTATGTTTCATATTTCGTACTCGATGAGAATGATGGAAAGCAGTGCTGTCGCTCTGATTTATCTCGGAGGGAAAGAAGAGAACGATCCATCTGCTGCAATCTCTGAAGTCTTTGTTGCAAAAGGCTTATGGGACCGTCCGCAGCCAAATGCAGCGGCCTTTCTTGCAAAACATGCATGGAATGCAATCAGATCAACCAAAAGTCTCTGCTCGATTTCTAATTTGACACTCCGGGGTAATCAATCAAACATTTTAATGTATTTGGCCGTCCAGCCTCAATTTGAAAATATTTTGTGCCAGGGACCACGATAAGTGAAGATTTTTTAGTTAAACTGTTCCTCATTTTGCTGGGGACCCCTGGAACCCCCTCAAGGAGGGTGTGCCTAGACCCTACTTTGAGAACCACTGGTCTAAACAGCGGCATATTGAAGATTCGTCACAGATGCCACTTCAACATAATACTGTACAGTAGCTTCAAAAGAGAAAAGGAGTAGATAGAATGGAGATGTACGATGTACTGTAAGCCTTCTACCCAGCACCCCCTTTGTTGACTTCCTGCATAGTTTAGGAGGGTAAAACAGGAGCCTTGGACAGTGTTGACACCCGAGAGTGCTGGGGGATCGAGAACAGGGACAGCCAGGTGACAAAGTAGAAAGAATAGGAGTGTTACTTTAAATGAGTGCTGGCTACAGTATGTAAGAGATATGAGGTGTGGTGTGGTGTGGTGTGTGTGTGTGTGTGTGTGTGTGTGTGTGTGTGTGTGTGTGTGTGTGTGTGTGTGTGTGTGTGTGTGTGTGTGTGTGTGTGTGTGTGTGTGTGTGTGTGTGTGTGTGTGTGTGTGTGTGTGTGTGTGTGTGTGTGTGTGTGTGTGTGTGTGTGTGTGTGCGCGCGCGTGCGTGCGTGCGTGCGTGCGTGCACAAACACGCCTGTGTGCACGTGTTACTGCACAATGTATATGTTGAGCGATAGCGCACGTATCTGTTATCAGCCTCACATAGTACAGTACTCTGCTCGTTGGTCATCAGCGGGAGAACCACCTTAGGTGTCTGTGAATATGATGTGTGAAGGAGGCACGGGCCAGCTGGACCTCCCCTTTGAAGTGTGTGGCACAAAATGAACGCACCCGCAGTGGTATGCCATCGCTCACAGATAGAGATTATCTGGAGGCGTGCTTGATCCACTCCATCGTCTGTCCTGTAATGGAAAACTATAGCCGGGTAATCTGCTGCTGATGTAGGCCCAGATTCTTCTCCGTGATTAATCGTCCCAGTGTTCCGCATACGCCAAATGACCTCTTAGCTATTGTTTGGAGTTGATAGCTTCATATTTGTTTTGTTAGAGCCCCTTAATTCCCAGTAGAAGTGCACAGTGTCCTGACCCCAAAGGTGACTCCGGGCCATAATTCAATGTGTTCGTTGCATGGTGGATGTACCGTTCCGTATCTGCGTCTCTTTGTCTTTGCACAGGGGTTCGTTCACTTCAACCCCCTCCCCTCGGGGGAGCTCGGGGCTTGGTAAATGTTTTGCGCTCGATGTGAATGGCCGATGGATTCTAGGAGGGAGGGGCAAACCCTCTTAAGTCTAAGCGGACATAAATCATACAGAGAAATGAAAGCAAACTGAATCTGTGAAATGCTGAAGAGAAAGGGGGGTGTGGGGTTTCGCAACATTTCACTGTACGTCTCTCTCCTGTTCTGTCTCTCCTCTGAGCCCCCTGCAGTCGTCTGCAGTGTGAATGGGGAAGGATAAAAACAGCTGCAGGTGTACTGTCTGTCTGTGGCCACTGGCCAGTCGTGAATGTTTTGAACCGTGTGGGGGGGGCCAGAGCTGAATGTGTAGAGAGGCCGCCTAGGAAACAGAGGGTTTCAGGTTTGATTCCTGGCACCTTGCAGTTAGCCTGGCGGGGCGTTCATTCACTCATTCCTTCCCCAGTATAATACTGGGGAAGGAATGAGTGAGTGAACGCAGTATGACGTCGGGCCCCGCCAGGCTACCTTACAGTATGTGTCAAGGTGTAATCTCTCAAGAACAGACTCTCTGATGCTACGCAGAGAAATGAAAAGGAACACAACAGAGAGGGCGCTGTTTTTCCCTTTTCTTTGGCGATGTTTAGCCAGATTGGTCGAGGTGTCCACGATCAAGATCATGATTCATTTTCTATCGATTACTCTCCCCATGCCGACTTGAAATCATGGATATTCTTTTGTTTTTGTCGCATTCCTAGGCCAATAATTTGACGACCAGCAGGGGTTCCCTACAGAGACAAAAAGCGCCTCCTTTGTCCCCTATGGAGACACAAAGAGTCTCCTCAAATTATTGGCTTAGAATGTGAAAAAAAAGAAAAATCTCCATGAATTGAAGTCTGCATGGGGTGAGTAATTGAAAGATAAAAATACATTTTGGGTGGCTATCAGTTGGGTGAAGCTGAAACTTTAACTCTCCACAGGATTAATAAGGTCTTACCCAGTCACCAAAATGGGAGGGGACCTGTGATTTTCTGCCGTACTTTCTATTTCTGTTTTATCTATTAGTTTGGTCATTAAGGTCCACAGAATGAGAGGCCTGATCTGCTGGAAACATCGTGAAAAAAAGTTATGGCCATTTGTATATTCACTGTCCCATTGACTCCACTAGAAATATTAAAAAAAAGAAAAAAAGTCTGCTTTAATTAGCATGTGAGGAGTCAAACTAGGGGTTCTTCATGATTCTGAATCCATTGCAAGCATTTGTTTTGCATGAAAAACATTCCTTGGGCTAGATTTCAACAGAAATAAAAAGTACGGCAGAAAATCACAGGTCCTATTCCTTGAGCTTTTGGGCTTGTGGGTCCCCGGCTATACTGTACGTCTGTGCTGTCGTCATGCACAGACACACATTAAAGTGCAGTAATGCACATATACAGTACGGCACACACACAGTAATGGGATAAAATGGTAAATGGTAAATGGTGCATTTATATAGCGCTTTTATCCAAAGCGCTTTACAATGTGCATTACATTCACCCATTCACACACACATTCATACACCGGTGGCGGTGGAAACCATGCAAGGCACCAACCAGCTCACCGGGAGCAACTTGGGGTTCAGTGTCTTGCCCAAGGACACTTCGACATGTAGACAGGAGAAGCTGGGATTTGAACCGCTGACCCATGGAGCATTGGCCAACCCACTCTACCTCCTGAGCTACAGCCGCCCCCCCGATACACATGCACATACCCTAGCAATCTTTCACATCCATGCACATGTATTCACATGAACACGCACACGCACCACGTGCGTGCACGCACACACACACGTACACCTCCGTGCCCTTGTCTGTAGTTCTGACACATACCAGAAGGCTGTCATAGAACGCGATAGAATAAGGTTTGTTTATACTATCACAGACAGTAGACACCACAACAGTCCAATCCATTACACTGCTAGGCATTTTCAAACATACAGTGCAGAATTTATTGGGTAATTTAATTTTGGGGGTTATATTTACGTATGTACTAAGAGTTTGATTTGTATGTGGAAAATACGATTTTGGAACTCATTCAAAACCCAGGCCTGATTTATGAACATAAACTGACCACTTACAGACTATGCGTACTTACTGTACATGTAAAATTCATCTTTAGCTGTCGCCCGCTGCCTTATATCAAACTCTCAGATCATAAATTTCAGACCGGAAAAAAAAAGTCTACAAGTCTTTGAAATATCTCCCCTCTCTCTCTCACAGTTTCTTAGCACTTTGTCTCTTGTGATATGCTGTCTATGGCGTCATTCACATTGACACTTGAAAGACCATCTAAAAACCTGTAGGGCTCTATACAACTATACTATAACCTTTTTCCCTCTACACCAAATCTCGTCACCGAATAATCGCCTATTTTTGCAGAATGTTTGCCTGTTATGACATGATGACCAGATTAGAATAGGGACATTAGTGTTCTCTGGACTGACAATAATGCACCAGAAAATGGAAGTAAGGGAGAAAGGTCAGTGAACGCCAGGTGTTTATTTTGCTGTGACACCCATACTCTTGGGGATATACTGTACAGTATATTGCAAGAGTACTGCTGAAGGCAATAGATTCCGTTTGGCTTGATCCATGGCCTCAAATCAAGTCCCATTCAGTGCACTGTAGGTCACTGTTTCTCAAATTTTGTTTGTGTAGTGTGCCTTGATAAGCTCAATGTGTCATGCTGCAATGGACTGTGAAATTGTAGATGTAGAGTATCTATTTTAGGTGTGCAACACCTGAAACACTGGCTAAACTAAACATAAATCCAGCCTTGAGATCATTATAGGAATTACTTTGTTTTTCTTCTACTAAATATACTATATTGTTGTCGGAAGGTGGTCCTTGATGATTGTTCAAAACAACAACAGCAAGTGTGATTCCACAGAGGAGAGTTGCTGTGTACAGTATGTTGTGTACACATGGAAGCCTTCCACTGGAAGGGCTTGTGTTTGTGTGCGTGAGTCTGTGGTGTTTCCCAGTGTTGTTGTTTTTTTTGCCGGAAATACATTAAAAGGTTGCTCAATGTGAATGCTGGCCCAGTTTTGGTCCAGTTCTTGGCAGCAGGCTGAAGGGCAAATGCCAGGGATTGCACGAGGACACGCAGAAGAGGATATTTGGGGTCAAACCCTCCCCCCTCCCATTGATTGAATTGATTGGATGGAAGTTTACATTAGTGGGGAGTTTTCTTTTAGGCGAGTAAGGGAATGAGAGGGATTCCTTGTCTCAGGGCCATGCTTGTTCAGAGTGTGGAGAATCCTCTCACTGAGGCAGGCTAGCCTCTCACCATAGCACAGTGGTTCTCAACCTGTGGGTTGGGACCCCCAGGGGGGTCCTCAAATTATTTTGGGGGGTCCCCAGATGATTCAACAGTAAGTTTAAGTGTATAGAGGGCATCTGCACATTTCAAAAGTGACAATTTAAGGACTTTTTTATACCTCTAAAAAGCCAAATTGGCCAAATTGTCAAATATTATAAGCAGAAATTGTGAAAATAGACGATCTACATGCTCACAACGCCTCGCAACACGAGGCGTTGTGAGCATGTAGATCTGCTATTTTCACAATAGAACCATGTTATACAAAATGTAATGCCTCAACTCTAAGTGCTCGTCAGGGTGAGGGGGTCCCCAATTAAAATATGATTATTTTGGGGGTCACAGCCTGAAAAGATTGAGAACCACTGATATAGCAGAGAGAGCGAGAGCCAGAGTGACAGTGAGTGAGAGGGAAACATAGGTGAGAGAGCGGAACAAAGACTAGAAAAGGTGCTCCTCTGAGGTCAGTTATTGTGAGCCAGCAATGTTCGGAATTACACAGGTGAGCTGAATCCGTAGAAGTTGAGGGACTAATGTTGATGAAGTTAAGTTTCGTGTGCAAAGTTTCACAGCAATCTGACTCATGAATTGAGGAATTTTGTCCTGCAAACTTTGGAATCTTAGCCAATGAGAATGGAATATGACAAATCGGACACATCCTTGTTGTTCACATGACTATAGAGATACCGTGTACCAATTTGTGTGACGTTTGGACAAAATATGTAGGATTAATATCCAAAAATGTGTTTAAAAGAAATTGGCCTCCTGGTGGCGCTATGACAGGCCAATGTGAAAGGTTTAGGGCAGAGGTTCTGCTCTTGCATCCAGGGAGTGTGTGTCCGTGCACACTAGAAGTTTTGTGTCGGGCCAACGGTGCCGGAGATTAGCTGTTCACAGATGGACGGACAGACGGACACACACACACGGACAGACGGACAGGGGGCAAAACGCCTTTGGCCTGGCGGAGACACACAACAACAAGAATGACGTATAGGTATAAAATAAACTATATCAAAGCTTGTCTTGTTTAAAGTGGTGATTTACTGTAAGCATGACATTAGAAAGCGCAAAACAGCAGAGGCCCCGTCAACCCGTTTTACTGGCTGGTTTAACTTTTATTTAACTTGTTCTAAGTTGTTGTTTTGATTTTGTTCTAATTTAGACTCCGAAAATAAACTCTATAAAAGCTCTTATCACCCATCCCCTCCATTCCCCTTCCCCTCTCCCTGAAGACTGCATGCACTCCCCTTCCCCACCGCCCTAATTAAAAGACACATATAGGGTCTGTAAAAAGCCTTAATTGATGACTAGTGTTGCCGTGTTTGTAGGTCAGGCCAGTAAAGCAAACAGGACTTTCATAAACCTCTGTTGTGTGCAAGCTGCGTGTGCTTGGGTGTGTGTGTGTGTGTGTGTGCGTGCGCGTGTGTGTGTGTGTGTGTGTGTGTGTGTGTGTGTGTACTGTGTGTGTGTGTGTGTGTGTGTGTGTGTGTCAGAGAGAGGGTGGGACTGTAAACTGGGACCTACAGTACAGTAACAGGGCCCTTCTCTGTCAGAGACTTGTGAAGAAATGCCAAATCTGAACATAACACTCCCACCCTCCGTTTTATCTTAATCTCTTTGTTTTTTTTCTTCCCGCAATTTTAAAATGGGATTTGTCACTTCTAATAGGTTTGTTAAACAGTGCTGTTGCTTTTAGCAACAGCACAAAACATACAGTACGGTACTTACTGTAGAGTGCAGCATCGCATAGAACCGACTACTGTATATGTAGGGCTGTCACGATTATGACATTTTACATGTCATAATCTGGCTTTTTTAGGCTTTGAAGTTGCACATGGCAGATATGACACATAAGCCAAATATACAAGGAAACTATTGACAAATTTGACAACTTTATACTTAAAAAAGAACATTGATAGTGGAAATAGCTCACAGCTAGAAAACGTTTGAAAATAAATGAACATTTTTCAACATGGAAACGATTATGACGATTATGACAAAATAATTGCGATTATTACCACGTACATTCATGAATGAATGTCTCTGCTAAACCTCTGCTCATCCTACCGCCACGTCACTCTCCACCCTCCTCTGCCCTCCGCCGCCATATCTTTGTTCGTGATCTCTTTTAGTTTCTCTAAAATCTCTCATGTCGGCCATAAAGATTTACTATTCACAGAAAAGCATTAAGTAGCCGTTTCGCACAGCAGAAACACCCCTCGTTAAATCTGTGGTAATTCCTAGCCTAGGGACTCGGCAGGGGCGCGGCGGCGACACACCGTGTACTGTATATATGCCCACACGTGTGTGCGGCGTGCACAGCCATATATTTTCAGAAACACGCAATTAAACATGTATGTTTACTGTAAGTGCAATGACTGATTTATACTTGGTTGCGCGCCAAAAATGGCCGAACTACAAGCTCACAAGCTTGTTGTGAGCTTGTACCATACCTTCAATCTGTGGTACTCGACATCATTTGACTAAAGTCTACATACAGTACATGGTGAACACTCCTTCTGATATTGAGCCTTTTAACATTTTCACCACTTTCATCACTCAACCTAGGGGTGGGTGATATGGTGATAATTATCGTGGAGACGATACAATGTCTCCACGATATGCCCAGAGGTATCGTATATTGTGATACAATTGAGGGAGCCTTGTAAAACATCCTGTTTAATCGTTAATACAGAGATTCATTGCAGAATTCAATTTAAACCTGCATTTTGGTCTAAATCAGTAGTTCTCAAACTTTAAAATGTCAAGGTCTCCACTTAACTCTGACAGATTACGGGTCCATTTGGTTTCATTTGTATACTGTCAGAGTTACATACTTGTAAAGTTCAATTTAGACCTCCCAAACGGAACCCAGAGAGTCTAGTTTTTGTCAAGTAACTTGAAAAATAACCATAAAAACCAACGTGAAAAAGAATTGTGATAATATTGTGTATCGTGATACAGATTGGGAAAATATTGTGATATTGTATTTTTCCATATCGCCCACCCCTACGACCTGTCATGCATACAGTATGGATGCATGCATGTTCTGTTCTGGTGCTCACATGGCCACTTGTGAACGGAGAGTTTGTTGTTCGAGCCCAGGCCACATTTAACCATAGCATCCCTATTCTGGGCTTGTCAAAATAGGTGAAGATTCTGTGAAAGTAGCTAAACTACAAGCTCAAAGGTGATATACAAAGGTTAGTGAGATTGTTGATCAGCTATTTTCAATGAAGAACTTGTGTAAAAAGTGAAAAAAGGAGGCAGCCAAGTATAGACCCCTGGGGTACCCCCGTCAACAAAGTATTAGGGTTTAAGTGGCTAACACTAACACAAATACAAGTGTTTCTTGAGGAAGTTGGTGGGTTTGAGCTTTAATAAATGTTTGACTTGACATTTATCCTTCTCGACAGCCTCCTTGTTTGTCCCGTTTT
>NC_137821.1:40297855-40445355 GCF_963921795.1 Nannobrachium achirus | reverse complement strand
ATGTCAGTGTGAATAGAATGTGATTTTATCGTTTTGATTGAACCCTATCTCTGAGGCAGCTTATTGACAGTAATAGCGTGTGTTACAGGATGGTTGTCTTTTTGCAGGCCAACTTGGAAGTTACAGCCACCATGAGTTCCCAACACAGATTGCCAGTGGAAATTTTACATTGGGTTTTTGGATGAAATTATGAAAACAGGCTCTGTAGAAAACAGAGGCTTATGACATTCACACGTGTTTGTTCAACAAGATAATCTCCACAAATCAACACACATTTTAGGAATTTTGGACCACACATGTAATGATCGAAGTTTCGGGGAAAAAAAGCCCATAACTAGGTTCATATTTCACAGCTTGAGATATTATCATCCATAATTTACTGTAGGTCGTAGAACAAAACTTGAAACAGATCTCATTCTCAACATGAATCAAAAACCCTATGACAAGACGAGGGAACCCTTTGCTAATCCACTTCCAGGGGGTTTTGGGAATGCAAAATCTACATTTGACTTGAAATTTAACTTCTTGTTAATGCGAATAGGAATGACAACAAGACAGACAGAGAGACAGAGGAGGGAAGATGAGACATCAAATGAAAGATTTATGGTGGTGGTTTACTCATACCCATTTTTAACCATCACTCCAACATGAACCAAACCAACACACAGACACAGTCCTAGCAGAGTCCATATGTCATTTTGATTCATCGCATACTCTGCGTATTTGTATGTTTGTGCATCTGCATGCTAGCATGCCCGCGGACTGTATTTGCACATTTGTACAGTATGTGTGTGTGTGTGTGTGTGTGTGTGTGTGTGTGTGTGTGTGTGTGTGTGTGTGTGTGTGTGTGTGTGTGTGTGTGTGTGTGTGTGTGTGTGTGTGTGTGTGTGTGTGTGTGTGTGTGTGTGTGTGGTGCGTTTGTTTGGATAACATATCACTTCGCATCGCCTCGCCAAGGAGTTATGAAAACACTTTGTGCACAGGCAGCACTAGTGACATAATATATTGTGGAAGCCGGTGAGAATGTCTCGAGTGTTCTGCCAAGCATGCTTCCAAGTCCTGCGTGGTCCCCCGGGGGTTGAGAGCATTCCGTGGCCGCTGTACCACCACATATCTCTGTGTACATCTGACATCTGTAATCATGCAGGCAAAGCCAGACTCGGGGAACCAACCTGTGTTTGTACAGTTGTTTAGCGGTTCGCCTCGCTTTCCCAATCGAACCCCCCGCCACCACCGCCACCATCCCCCTCGTTGTGTTTCTTGGACTCTGTAATAAACGAGCAGGACAGTCAGTCTCTGGCCCTGGGAAGCCACCAGAGGTATCTAGCAAGCAATTGCAGGGTGAAGTCAGACTCGCTGTGGGAATTGGACAGAGTAATAATAAGCAGCCCATTCGCACGCCGATCAGAACGGTCCAGAGATCTTCCAACCCCCCCTTCCCCCCCATTCTCTCCAAAAGATTCCTTTCCAGAGGTTTCCATTATGGAAGTTATTTTTTCTTTTGTTGGGGGAAATGGGGGTTGTTACGGAGAGAGAGAGAGAGAGAGAGAGTCCGTGGAGGTTTCCCCTGCAGCAGATGGGGGCTGTGGGTTGTGTAGGTGGACAGCTGGACTATGGCTTCCCCCTCTCTCTCTCTCTCTCTCTCTCTCTCTCTCTCTCTCTCTCTCTCCCTTCCCTTTCTCTCCCACTCCCCCGGTCCAGCTGGACAGCAGACCAGACTTCAATGAAATCTGGCGATGTGATTTAGAACCTCCCGACTTTCCATAAGGCAGACGTTCCCCCAAACTAACCTAACTTTTATCCCTTAAAATTGAGGTCACACAGTTCTTATGAACACCTCCCCCCACCCCATATACTGTATGACGACAGATGATGTACAGTATGTCCCCTAATGGGAGAGAACGGAAGCAGCTGGACTGTAACAACTGTCTATAGGCAGAGCTTTATGGCTCTCTCAGTGGAGTTCAAAACCACCGTCGCTTGTAGTTGTCGCCTCCAATTTTGATCAATTCGACGTGCACACAATTACGGTCATTTCCTTCATGAACCGAACCGGACACCATCATTATACAGCAAATGTCATTTTCATGGCAGGGGTCCCCCTGTGCCGGGTGGGTCCCAGGCGCGAGTTTTTAGAATAACATAACAGTAAGCTCATTAGAAACGGGTGCAGAATTCCCTGTAGAATCAATGTCTGTTACACAAAATGTTGCCATCAGGTGGTTTGCGGTCAGTAGCTCTCCATTCAGTGTCTTTAGGTAATTCCCACAGGATTAATTGGCCCATGTGGTCACCCAGTTGCAAGCATAATTATTCTTCTAAAGGCATTTTTCTTGCTTTTTGCAATAGAGAGTATGCGTGTGACATCATCATCATACTCGGAAGTTATGCAGGAACGCCAACTGAGTGGCAAAAAACTACTTTCTGGCCTTGACAGCCCAAGCCTATTCATCCAAACAGAAAAGTCCTGTCTGATTGCTTTGAACAACGTTAAACGACGTTAAACTCACTTTGACACTCACTTTGCCACTCGATTTGCCAATCACTTTATGCACGTGCATACCCTCTATAGAAATGATCAGGACAGTGAGCACAGATGACGAGAGATGGCACGCTAATCAGAAATTTAACCCATGATGTTGCAGTGATGTGGTCAAGGCATTTTTCAAATGACCACCGTTGTTATTGTGCTTTAAAAAAATAAATGTAATAGCCTTTCTTCCAATGCTGCCCATGAAGCATTTTAGCTGTGTTATGTGTGAAAGATACTATAGAAATTAAGTTTGTTATGATCACATACCACCTTTCCACCTCTCATCCAGTCTGCTTCGTACTTCCATGGTGGTCTTGTACAGCAGATTTCATGGCTAAACCATGAGATGTACACGTTTCCGTTGTTACTGGCACAGACTAAAATGTATACGCCAGTCGCAGACTGTTTTTGTCTGAATTGTAACGCTTACGCGTGCATTTCTTTGTGTCTGGGCCAGTTCCTGTAGCGAAGGTAATTGTGTTTGTCTGGGTTATAAGACTATACATTGGAATTGTCTCTTCATAAGCGATCACTTGTGCGTGAGAGGCTTGCGGTTGAGAATGGAAACTTTCCTTGCATGTTAACATTGTTTTCTCATTTAAGAATCCTCGGATTTAAAAGCCAGATTGAGTGTTTGTGTGTGAGAGGGGCCCTAGAGAGCATGTGGCTAGGCTTCTGTCCAGATTTAGCGTCTCACACACAGTGATGCCGGACATCCTCTTGTCTGCATTGTTTGCTCTTAAATGGAACAGACAGACGTGCAGAGGACCCAGGGATGTCGCACCAACTTCTGAGCCCTGGGTACAAGCATTCACTGCAGGCCCCCCATGAATGTTCTTCATAGCGGGAGGGGGTTTAACCCATTTAGACTGGGAACGCATTATTATTACGCATTTTTTTTAAACCTGTTTCTATGTCAGTGGTCCTCAAACCTTTTCATGTGAAGGACCCCCAAAATTATAAATATTTAGCCAAGGACCCCCATCTCAAAATATTTAGTTCCAGGGACCCCCAGTAGCAAAATTTGAGTTACAAATGTTACACAATTATATTCAAAGACTTGCACACATTTTCACAACTTTTCAAAAATAGCAGATCTACAAGCTCGCAGCGGTGCGGCGCTGTGAGCTTGTAGATCTGCAATTTTTCAATAGCTAAAGTATAACATAATTAAGGCCCCTCCACCTTGGGCCCTAGTAACTCAGTCCCATGCACTCCCCCCCCCCCCCCCCTTGTGACGCCCCTGCACACACCCCACGTTTAGTTGGACTCAGCACTATTTGTCACTCTTAAGATGGAAACCTCTCTCTCTGTTTGTTTGTCACTGGGACAGTGTGAGCAGGCAGATGTAGATCTGCCTGTAGATCTGTCTTTTATCGTTGTTAGGCCTCTGCTAATCGATCCCAGGCCTGCCAAGAGAGACATGGAGACTTGTGTGATAGAAACTAAGTACATTTACTTAAGTTCTGTACTTAAGTACAATGTTCAGGTATTTGTACTTTACTTGAGTATTTTCCAATTTCCAAACATTGTACTTTTACTCTAATGTACTTCTTAAAATCAATTTAACATACCTATTGCTAATGGCAACATGACTCAGTGGTGACTGGTGACACCAGTCATGTTGCCATACCTTAGCTTTTGCTGAACTGACGCCACTGAGAGAGGGAGGGAACGATGGACATTACAATAATTTTAAAACTTAGTTACTACTGTAGTTACTTTATAGATTATTATTACAAAACATACATTACCACTACAACCACAATGCGACGCACTGTGAGTTTGTAGATCTTCTATTTTCAAAAGTTAATTATACATTTGGAAACTTGAAATGGGACGTTCTGCATTATAAGTACTTCTACTTTTGGTACTTTAAGTACATTTTGATGCCAATACTTTTGTATTGGCATTTTTTTATGTACATTTTTTTTTTAAAGATTCGTTTTTTGGGGCTTTTATGCCTTTATTGATAGGACAGTAGACTGACAGGAAATGGGGGGAGAGATGGGGAGTGACACGCGGCAAAGGTCGTCCGGATCGGGAATCGAACCGTCGATGACGCCAGGTATCCATGCCTATGTGGCAATGCCTAGTAAGTGGTATGCGCCTGGACCAGTAGGCCAGCGGGCGCCCCTGAAGTACATTTTGAATTCTGGACTTACTTGTAACAGAGTATTTCTATATTGCAGTATTGGTCCATTTACTTAAGTAAAAAGTTTGAGTACTTTTTTTGAGTGTGTGTGTGTGTGTGTGTGTGTGTGTGTGTGTGTGTGTGTGTGTGTGTGTGCGCGTGTGCGCGCGTGCGTGTTTTAATTCCTCATTTCTTTTTCATCATTAGTTTATGAGAGAGTTGTCAGTTTGAAGGAGACAGCGTGTGTTTGTATTGTGTGGTAAGCTGCCTTCGGACGTCGTGCCATGTGGAGCTGTTGATGTATTATGCTGAATAGGGAGAGATTGGACGATTTAAGGCCGAGAGGTCGGAGGCTGTGGAAGTCAAGAAGACGAGAGGGGAGGAGGAAACACGGTGTGTTTGCAGAGGAGACGTGCCTCGTTGAACACGTCCGCTTTGATTCGAGACTGACGGACGGCGCTCATGTTCACTCCCCGTCTCTCGTCACAGGAGACCACCTTTGCGTGTCGTCATAACTCCTCTGCCCTTGTCTTACTCCGTCTCTACACTACGTCTTAAAAGAGGGATGGTTGTTTACTTTAACTCACCCCCTTTCATATGCTGACATTTTACGGCAATGTAGTTTATTCGCGGAAATTGTCTACTTCCAAATGTACAGTCTGAGTGAAAAAAACGCAATGACCTATGATCAGACCACAACAGAACAGAGTGTATGGTTATTGTGTGATAATAAAAAATAAGTATTCCACCTAATAGAGGTTTACTGTGTTGTAAATGTCAAGGTAACAATTTGTAAAAATACGTCCCTATTCCGGGCATGTCATGGTAGGCAAACATTGGGCATAAATAGCCGATCTTACATGCTAACTGAGCTTGTAGATCGGCTAAGAAGAGATGGTGTGGGGGAAAAAAGGAGGGACCACATAAGGCCTATTGACCCCTGGGTGGACCCTGGTCAACAAAGTATAGGGTTTTTTAAAAGGTCAACTTTATAAATATCATTATGTAACATACACAATTAGTTTAATCGCCATTATAATTGAAATCATTCCCTTTGTTTGAACACATTGCCAGCTGTTCACATACTGTTGGAGCTGTGGGCCTGCAGTTGTCCTCGCTGGGAGATCATTAGTGCATACCATACAGTAGCTCTCCCTTTAAAACAGCCTCTGTCCTTATGGTTTAAACAGCCCAGGAAGAACAGCAGGTTCTTTTTTGTACTTTATGGTCATCTGGACGACTGACGGTCCACTTCCCCTCTAAATGAAGGGTACAGAGTGGTACAGTGAACCCCCTCCTCCCTCCCTCCCTCCACCCGGAGCCGCAGGGCAGCAGCACACGGGTACATACCGGAGCATGCCGCTGTCTTGATGCTTAATGCCAGTGGTGGAAAAAGTACTCACATTTTTGTACTTTTGAAAGTGTCGATACTGCGATATAGAAATACTCTTCAAAATGCAAAAGTGCAAAAGTATTGGTATCAAAAGTAAAAGCAGAATATCCCCCGTCACGTTTTCAAATGTATATTAATGTTTTGAAAACAGCAGATCTACAAGCTCACAATGCATCGCATCGTGACACATGTGAGCTTGTAGATCGACTATTGGATACTATTGGACTATTCAAATGGATGAAAATATGTTTTGTAATAATAATCAATATACAAAGTAACTAGTAACTAAGGTTCTCAAATAGGCCTAAATGTAATGGAGTAAAAGTACAATATTTTGGGTCGGAGATGTGGTAGAGTAGAAGTAAAAGTATTGGAAATTGGAAATATCAGTCAGGTAAAGTACAAATTGTTAGTTACTTTACACCACTGCTTGCTTGATGCTTAATTCAAACCATGGGGATCGAGGCAGTGCAGAGATCCAAGTGCACCCCCCCGGTGGGGGGGTCTGTCGTTTTAGCACGATATGGAGCCTGAGGAGACGTACACAGCACATGTGTTGGTGTCCCCCTTCCAGTGATTACCTCTGCAGACCCATGGCTGCTGGTCCTTTCATCCAAGAGCTTCCTGTCTGTCTGTCTGTCTGTCTGTCTGTCTGTCTGTCTGTCTGTCTGTCTGTCTGTCTGTCTGTCTGTCTGTCTGTCTGTCTGTCCGTTTGTCTGTCCATCATTCCCTCCCTCTCTGTGGCGTCAGTTCAGCAAAAGCTAAGGTATGGCAACATGACTGGTGTCACCAGTCACCAGTCATTTTGCCATACCTTAGCAACAGGTATGTTACATTTATTTGAAGTACATTTAATTTTTTTCCCCTTGTAGCCAATACCTTGCCATACCCAATTGACGCCTCTGCCCTCTCTCCCTGTTGCCCGACAGCAGTGGTTCTCAAAGTGGGGTCCGGGGACCCCCAACGGTCCTTGAGGGGCTTCCAGGGACGGAGTCCCCAGCGAAATAAGTTCATATAACAGCAAAATCTGTTTAACCACTTACTGTAAACCCTATAGGGTTAAGGTGTTTGTAGCTTGTAGCAGTTGTGAGCTGCTGTTTTTATAGGGGTCCCTGTCACAAAATTATGTTCTGAGGGGGGTCTGTGGCCAAATATACTGTATGGTCATTTGGGGTCTGTGACATGAAAAGGTTTGAGAACCATTGCCGTACAATGCTACACAGTGGCCATTTTAGTCTTGTCCTCCTGAAAATTGTATGTAAATCTGTGTTGTGTGAACGTGTGTTTCCCATGTACACGCACACATCTACTGTACGTGTGTCGTGTGCGTTAGGTGAGCTCCATTTGCGCTAGCCAGCAATGCGCCGGCGCCTACGAGAAAGTTACATATTCTTTCGATACAGTGTTTCCACTGTTAACGGAGCGAGTGAATTATTATTCACATTAAAAATAACTAGGCTTCCTGTAAACCTTAAATGAAGCCATAAAATAACTTAGTCCGGAGGGAGGGGGGGGGGGGGGGGGGGGGTGTTCTAGGTTGGCCTCTTCTGACAAGACAAGTCACGTGTTGAGTCTGTTATCACATGAGATGCATGCATTAAAACCAGATACACACATCATTCTTCACTACTACTGACACCGACAGGCTTTGGGTGTGTGTGTGTGTGTGTGTGTGTGTGTGTGTGTGTGTGTGTGTGTGTGTGTGTGTGTGTGTGTGTGTGTGTGCGTGTGCGTGCAGGCAGGCGTGTGTGTGTGTGTGTGTGTGTGTGTGTGTGTGTGTGTGTGTGTGTGTCTGTCTGAGTGTGTGTGTGTGTGTCTGTTTGTGTGAGTGTGTGTGTGTGTGTGTGTGTGTGTGTGTGTGTGTGTGTGTGTGTGTGTGTGTCTGTGTCTGTGTCTGTGTGTTTGATGTGGGTTAGCGGTTGTATTTCAGTGCCAGTCTGCTTTACGGTCGGTTAATGCTGCTTGGCTGACCCCTCCGTGTGTGTGTGTGTGTGTGTACAGTACGTGTGTTTGTGTGTGTATGTTGGGGGTAGGGGGGAGTGTGTCTAGGCACGGAGGAGGGTGGGTTCCTGCAGCTGACGCAGAGAGAGAGATGGAGAGACAGAGAGAGAAAGAGAGATGGAGAGAGAGAGAGATGGAGAGAAAGAGAGAGTGAGTGAAATGTAAGATGAGAAATGTTGGAGGGGGGAAAAATGGAGAGAGAGAGAGAGAGAGAGGGAGAGAGAGAGAGAGAGAGAGCTGGCAGTGGTGCAGCAGTGGAAATTCACACCTCTGGTCGTCGGGCCGAGGGAATGACTGTGGCTTCAATGTTACACCTCCTCCTCCTCCTCCTCCGACAGCACGCTTCGCTTAGCTTTCTGCCCTGCTAAACGTGCACACAGCAAAGTGCTGAACACACGGCACAGGGTCCACTTTGGACACTGCATAGGGTTAACAGTCTGGACTTTACCGTGTGGTTTACTTACATGCGTAATGTCTCATGCTTAATGTCTCACTTCCTTTATTGACCCTCACAACAAATCATCCGTTACAGTGAAAAGATGAAAGTTGGCTTCCAGTGGAGCATAGAGAGGGTGCAGGGGGGCTGGGGGGGGCCTGATTAGTGGTGCAACGTGGCACAGAGATGACCTTTCTCTCTCTTATTGCGACATGCAGTCTTGCCTTCCAGTTCCCTCCTCCTCCCTCCTCCCCTCGTTCTCCCCTCTCCATCCTCCTCTCTTCCTCTTTGTGTTTTTGGGAGCTGATTTATAGAAGAAGAATGCAGGAATGTTGGAGAACCTCCGCCTGAACCCCATTGCTCCACCTTCCAAACACTGAGTCTGACTCAGGTGGTTCCTCCACCAGGAACTAACTGAAATGGTTTATTTATACTGTAGATCCTCTGCAATAGCTATTCTCAGTGTGCGACGCCAGCACACAACTAGCTATACTAGTAAGACGCCTCAGGGCGACAAGTGACCTCGCCCGCGCCATGTCTTGGCCATCTGGCCAGTGCTGTATATCGGACCAGTTACGGTACCGAGATATCGACCCCTGGTACCCATATATGGAGATCCATGTACTGTACAGTATATGGAGATATGCCTATGACGTCTATGACATCTGCGACCTTTGGTCGTAATCAGGCTGAGTGTGTGTGTGTGGGTGTATGTGTGCGTGTACGTGTGCGTGTATGTGTATGTGTGTTCGTGCAAATGGCATAATATAATGTAGCCGGCCATGGGTGCTGCCATGAATAGAGTTAGATTCTCCTGAACCTTTTCGATGTCTTCTTTTGCAGAGTTGAGCTGAACTAAATAATTATTTTACACCTGTACAGTATATAATCTGTTCTAGGTGTTCAAAATGAGATTGTTTTTTTTTTTTTATATATACACTTTTCAGGATCCATAAAGTATTTGAAACCAAAATAGTTGACTTTTAATTTATTTTGATGACTGCATGTGTACGCATATAGTTGATTACTATTGGTGTTAGATGTCTTGATTGATTGATTGAAGACTTTATTAGAAGTTTGCATAGGAAAAGGTACAGTTTACTGGTACAAGGTCTACTAAAAGGAGATCCATGAAAAGACTAAGCTTATTTCCACTGGAAACCATTGAAGTATCTCATATAACATTGAATGACAGACAAATAGAACACAGTACTATGCAGTAGATATGTAAAGAAAAACAAACAAAAAAAAAGACAGTAAGTCTAAAACAAACAGTATATACAAAGAAGGGGCAGGGGAGGGTAGGGTTGGGCTAGGTTCATTTTTTACCAGTTGCGAACGGCTGCTGCCTGTAAGTGGTTTTTCAGGGCAATTTTAAAGGATGCTAGTGATCCACACTCCTTTATGGCCTTCGGTAAGGCTTTCCACATTTAGGTGGTATAGCAGAAAAAAGAGTTTGACCCTTTGTTGGTTTTGACTCTGGGTTGAAAGTGATCTGTGGCGCTGCCTCTGGTGTTGTAATTATGGACATCTATATAAAGTATTTTGAAAGGTACTTGGGTATCATAGTGGTGTAGTGTATCTTGTACACCAGGCCCATTGCAAGTTGCTGTACTCTGTCATCTACTCTGAGCCACCCCACTCTTAACTGGTGAGTAGCGGTGAGGTGAGTCTGATAGGGAAGGATAAGCAGGACCCTAATTAGTTTATTTTGGGATGTTTGGAGTTTAGTTTTCAGGGCTTGTGGTGCGTCACGATACCATACGTGGACTCCGTAGTCAAAGAGGGGCTGGATTATTGCACCAGCTATGGTCTTCAGTGTGTTGAAATTGACCATCGGGGCGATCCTCTGTAGGTCCATAGTGTGGATGATTATTTCCTACTGCAACTCATTCTCTGACTTGACATTCCAATACCGTATTGTCCCCTTACGGAAATGTATCCTCTGAATTAGAATTTCGTCTACATTGTCCTGCCAACAATGTTCCCCGGGCGGTACAGTAAAGACTTGAATTGAATACTTGATGTCAAGCATTAAGTTGAATTTCTGTCTGTGTCTCCCAAACAGCCTGCCCGCCGGGCACCTACAAACCAGAGGGCACCCCGGGAGGGCTGGGCACCTGCCTGCCGTGCCCCGGCACCCAGTACACCTCCCAGCCGGGCAGCACCTCCCTCAGCGACTGCGTCTGCAAGCCGGGTTTCCGCGCCGTCGGCTGGACCTGCCAGGGTGAGAACAAGCGAGCAAAATCTGTGTCACTTTAGATTTGAACCACTTTAACCATTATTTTATGCTTTAACTATAAAAAATAGCAGATGTACAAGCTCACAGCGCGGCACCGAGTGCCGCGCTGCGAGCTTGCACATCTGCTATTTTTGAAAAATAGTGAACTCTTGTGCAAGTCTTCAAATATTTTGACCCGATTCTATAAATGTCTTCTAAATCCTTCTTCTAAATCAGTGGTTCTCACACTTTTTCATGTCAAGGACCCCCAAAATCACATGTATTTGGCCGCGGACCCCCATCTGCCAGGGTGAGAACAAGTGAGCGCCATGTTAACAGTGGACTGCGGTGTTACATGCGATTTGACATTTCACACCCTCGTGGGAACTCGTGTAAGCTTGCGCTCTCCCGCGGGGATCTGAGAGCACCGTGGTCGCTAAGGAGAGCCAACTGGGCAGAGGCCAACCGCCTGTGAAGTCACTTTGACGCGTCCTTGGCGAACACGGCGATGTTGAATCTTCCACGCAGTGATAAATTCCCGATAAATACTAGACATAAACGTATGAGAAGGAAGGGGAAAGGGGTGTGTGGGGGGGGGGGAGAGGCTGCTGGTAGCCGACCACATAATTGCAACATATCCAGTTCGATTCCGGCTGGAGAGCAATTTTTTTTAATGCACAACACACAACACTGACGCGAAAGTGTATAAATCAGGCCTTAAACTCCCATACCACACAAGTTGACGCGACCACACCCAAACGCCAGTGTGACAGATATGAATCAGTTCAACCACAAACAATCCATTTCCACCGTATCCAGGCTGTTTTTGCAGAAGTATACCCGGTATGAAGTTACTGTAAACTCACCCCAAATTAAGAATCAGGTTCCAGTAAAATGGGAATCATCCCCCCCCCCCTCCCCACCCCCCACCCCTCCCCTCCCGTTCCCAGGAATGGGATGATGACCCGGTGATTTGAACAAGATGTTATCCATTATCATTGGCATCACCTTCGTCTGAGGCAAGCGTCAAAGGTCACAGGCTGAGGATTCAGGAAGTCAGCAGCTGCCAGCATTCTGGAATAAAAGCATTTCTCTCTCTCTCTCTCTCTCTCTCTCTCTCTCTCTCTCTCTCTCTCTCTCTCTCTCTCTCTCTTTCTCACTGCCTCTTTGACTCTTAAAGGAGTAGTTCACCCCCAAAATGACTTTTTCTATTGATTACTCATGGAGACTTCAATAATATTTTTTTGTATTTGTCACATTCCTAACACAAAAATGTGATTATAGTAAATTCACCCCCATTGATTCCGGATGGGGACCCAAATGCATTCGGGTCCCCATCTGGAATCAATGGGTGTAAGTTTTATTGTAATCAAAATATTGTCTTAGGAATGTGACAAAAAACTAAAAATATTATTGAACTCAAGTGTCCATGGCATGAGTAAATCAATAGAAAAAAAAGTCATTTTGGGGGTGAACTACTCCTTTAATCTGCTTCCTTTTCACCCTGACACGTGCACTCTCTCTCTCACTCTCTCTCTTGCACACACACACACACACACACACACACACACACACACACACACACACACACACACACACACACACACACACACACACACACACACACACACACACACACACACACACCACAACCTGTGATTTTCTGCTTCCTCTCTCCTGTTAGGAACGTTAACTTTCCAGCTATCATAAGGATCATTTACAACTGTGTGTGTGCGCGCATGCGTGTGCGTGTGCGTGCGTGCGTGTGTTTTCTTGCCCTTGCATTTTGTTCCCCTCGTATTACTCAGATTACAGGCATGTGTGTTCAGACATTTGGGAGCTGGTATAATTACAGTAATCTAATGCATCCATACATCTCTCCTCTCCTCTCCTCTCCTCTCCTCTCCTCTCCTCTCCTCTCCTCTCCTCTCCTCTCCTCTCCTCTCCTCTCCTCTCCTCTCCTCTCCTCTCCTCTCCTCTCCTCTCCTCTGTATGGTGTCAGTACTGACAGAACAAATCTTATTATTAGCACATTTCTGATTATAGTTTTTGCTGTAAAGCATTAGCTATTCCATTCCATATAATAATGTCATCAAGGAATGACATCACAACATCGTCATCACATCCAATATGATTGTCCTTTTAAATGTTTTTATTTTACAACACAATGCCATTCAGCGATTTTTTTGAGCACTACATTTCTCTACCCTACCTCTATTGTAAATTAGTTGACCTGATTCACAGTGTTGCTGGTGTGTGAAATGATTCACTGGACGATACATCTGAAAGGAGGACCTGAGAATACCCTCCATGCTGCTGTGGTTGTCGGACACAAGCTGTACTCATTTGGAGGATACAACAACTACCTGAACAATAAGGATCAGATTGAAGTCCGCATCTTCAACACATTGTCTTTGCGTTGGAGGAAGTTGCCCCCAGGGACAA
The DNA here is from genome assembly GCF_963921795.1 of Nannobrachium achirus. Lineage (NCBI taxonomy): Eukaryota > Metazoa > Chordata > Actinopteri > Myctophiformes > Myctophidae > Nannobrachium > Nannobrachium achirus. Next base: position 40,432,192 of record NC_137821.1, on the reverse strand, counting down.
ATGGAAGAGGACAACGTCGCATTGAGGTTCCCTCCGGACTATATGCCCAAACAGCTGTGCTGGTAGAAGAAATTGTCTACATTTGGGGAGGATGCTATCCTTACTGCAATGTGCTTTATGCCTTTGATGTGGACACCCACAGCTGGTTCAAACCCAGTGTTTCTGGGACTATTCCAGAAGCAAGGAGCCACCACTCAGCCTGTGTCCTGGAGAAGGTCATGTATGTGTATGGTGGATACTCCCAGCTGACTATATGGGCTAATGACATGTACAAGTTGGACACCGCTATAATGGTCTGGTCTTTAATAAATACCAGAGGAACTCCAAGACATGCTTCAGCAGGTCACTCTGCCACCATCATCGGGACACAGATGTTTGTATTTGGGGGCTATGGGGGCTATGAGAGCTGCTACTACAACAGCGTCAGAGTGTTTGACACAGATACCAACTGCTGGCTGAACATGCCTTCTGGACACCTTATCCCAGAAGAACGTGGTTTTCATTCAGCCTTTGCCTACAATAGAGAGCTGTACATATTTGGTGGCTTGAACAGGAACCAGTCCTTGAATGATCTGTGGAAATTCAGTCCAGAGACCTTTTCCTGGAAGAAGGTTGTGCCCAAGGGGAAAGACCCGTTCACGATGTATGGTATGTGCTGTTGCATGGTGGGAGATCGTATCATCATCCATGGAGGACTGCAGAAAGTAGGCTACATGCCTGTTGATGACCTGTACATCTTAGATTTACGTCCTACTTTGAAGACATTATGCAAGCTATCATTTATTCATTATGGCCTGAAGCAGACTGAACTCCCACAAGACATCAAGTGGGAACTGACAACCGTGACTACCAACAGTAACAGAAAAAAATAACAAAACCCTTATCGTATGCAAGCGCAAGCTCACACATGCACGCACGCACGCACGCACGCACGCACACACACACACACACACACACACACACACACACACACACACACACAATGAGCCCATTACAATCAAACAATGAATACACAAACAAACAGATACACAAACAAACAGGTTCCAAGCCTAGCAAAAGATAACTAGAAAGATACCATTCTGGGAAATTGCAAGTGTGGTTGCCCTGACGTGACTCACGAGGAATCCGCTGGAAATGTATTCCGTCTTACCTTTTGTCCCTTTCATGCCCATTCCATGATTGGTCAAGTTTCACGTGACATCATAATATCTTACTGTAAAACGGGGGAGAGGGCGCAAACCTCTAGTATATCTAATGAGGAGCAGCGTTCTAGGTGACATCATCGCCAACAAGTGTGACTTGATATAAATAACTAGACCAGGTCAACCTGGTTGTGCCAGACCCCCTGTCTGTCATCATCATTTATGACATCATGCTTTTTGTAGGCATGTCATCATCATGTCATCATCATATATACCCTTTATATAGAAAACCCGGACCGACAGACATTTGCTTATGTAGGCCCTACCCATTTCATGGGTCTGGCAACAACAACACGTTGGCTCGAGACCAGTACGTTACTGTATATCAGTATGTTATGCTATACTTTACGCCCCCTCGGTTATACCAAATCTTTATAGGTCAAGTTTATTCTCCGCAAAAAAATTACCGACAGTACCCAGGGCCCATGGCCAATGAGGAGCAGCGTTCTAGGTGACATCATTTATGCCCAAATCTTTATATACTAAAATGATTCTAAAAAGAAAACGACCAACAGTACAAAGGCAGGGCCTTTAGCCAATGAGGAGCGTTCTTGATGACATCACCACCAACAAGTGCGACCTGTTATAAATAACAACAACACCCACATGAAATCTTTGTAGGAGTCTCAGAAGTAATGTTTAGAAGAACTAAGTATGTTCTCCCAACTCTTTATATGGTAAGATTATTCTCCTCAAAACTGACCGACAGTACAAAGGCAGGGCCCTTAGCCAACGAGGAGCAGCCAAAGGGTAGATCTGTGTGCCCATACATGGTGTTCCGTGTGAGCCCATACTGTTTCGTAGGAACAGTATTTCTAGTTACATATTATTATTATTTGTGTTACAATGTGAGCCACTTATGTAGCACTGACTGTTACTGACAGTTTATCAGTTGTTGTTTTCTTTACCTCTGTTTAGGATTGCTCTGTATTGTTGATTATTCTTTTTTTTCTTCTCGCTGTACTCAACAGTACTTTTTCTTTTTCATACTTTTGCCTGTAACTTTGCAACCTTAAAGGAGTAGTTCACCCCCAAATGGCTTTTTTTTCTGTTGATTACTGATGCCATGGAGACTTGAGTTCAATTATATATATATATATATATATATATATATATATATATATATATATATATATATATATATATTTCTTGTATTTGTCGCATTTCTAAGACAAAAAATGTATAAATGTAAAATGTAAATATACCCTAATTAATTCCGGATGGAGACCCAAATGCATTGGCCATTTTTGGGGGTGAACTACTCCTTTAACTGCTGTGCCGCCCTCGTGGGATACTAAAGTTTTCTATCTATATCTATCTCTCTCTCTCCAGTGGTGTATTGTCCAGAGCTGTCTCCGCCAGACAACGGCGTCTTCATCCAGAACGTGTGCAACAACCACTATGACTCGGCCTGCGGGGTGAAGTGCCAGCCCGGGTTCGACCTCCAGGGAACGGGCATCAGGCTGTGCCAGGCGGACGGCAGCTGGTCCGGGACGCCACCTGTCTGCCGAGGTGAGGAGGGGTCTTCAACAGGGGGTCCGAGACCCCCAGGGGGGTCCCCAAATTATTTTGGGGGGTGATTAACTTAGTGTGCAACATTGTTTTCTCACGCAACAGTAAACAAACCAACTTAAAGTTTAAAGCCATACTATGTAACTTTTTTAATACAACTAATCTTAAAATTGTCCTAACTATTAAATTAAAGTTTTCGAACCCCAACTCCGTTAATTTCAGCCCCTAAAGCCTTTTGTAAATATGTTTTCTATGATCCTGGCCGGGGACCGGATTTCCTGGCAAAATTACGTCATCTGCATCATCCGTATACGTTGTGTATACGTTGGCCAATCACATCGTGGATCATACACACATGATACACTACCGGCCAATCACAGCGTGTGCTGCGTCTCTTCAGGAAGTAGCCTCCCTCAGCAACAGTGTTTACGATGGTGAAGGATTCTTGCCCCAAATCCTGGTCAGAAAATTACGTTCTACCCCTCTACGGATTCGTATCGGTCGCGGTGGTTTGCGGCCCCGCTCCGGTGGTCCGCGGCGACTCTGGGCGAAAAACGGCCGAAAAAAGCTATACCGCTACTGACCACTAGCTGAGCAACTTACACAGTATAGCTTTAAGTGTATAGAGGGTTTCTGCACATTTCTAAAGTGACAATTTAAGGACATCTCCTCCCTAAATCAGTTCTAGGCTTATTTTCCTGCAGAAATGCCCCTGTTGTCCAGTTTCCCCAGCAGAACCCAGCAGCTCTCATATAGCATCTATAGCATCGCTTTTACACTATTTGTTGTGGTCAAAAGAGTTTTTATTTTTCATGAATGTGTTAGTAGTTGTCATCACAAACACATCCATGCCATCGTTGTCCCATACAAGCCATCACACTCTGCTAAACAGATGTTAGGCTTTTATGTGTTTTGCCAAGTCCCGGAAAAGAAGCCCTGTACAGTCACTTTGTGTAAAAGCGATAGGCTTATAGGCTCCACTCTATGCTATGACAGCTGCTGGTTTCTGCTGGGCAAACTGGAAAACAGGAGCATTTGTGCCTAATAGACCCCATGGACAGTAGTGATTTAGGGAGGAGTTGTCCTTTACGGACTTTTTAATACCTCTAAAATGACAAATTAAACATTGGTCAAATTGTCAATTATTAGAGGCAGAAATTGTGAAAATAGCCGATCTACATGCTCACAACGCCCCAATGCAATCTGGGAACCCATCATCAAAGAAAGGGTGACGCCCATTCGGTCTGTCTGCCATCATTGACTCTGTCTCGAGAGATTGTATAAAATGTAATGCCTCAACTCTTAGTGCTCGTCAGGGTGGGGGGTCCACAGTTAAAATATGATTATTTGTGGGGTCCGCGTCCTAAAAAGGTTGAGAACCACTGCAGTAGAGGCTTGGATGGTTGAGTTCACACTGGAGAAGTGAAGGCGGAGTGGGAAAACCAAGCCAGTTCAAGAACATGCTTGTCGTTTCCAATCCAAACCATACAACAACCATTTGCAAAACCCACTTCCTCGCGAAGGCCAGCATGGGTGGCAACACATTGTAGGTCATTTGGTTGTTTTGCCCCAATAAAGGGCTATTGTACTCCCAAGTTGTAGAGCCTTGGTAAATTGTTTTTACAATGACTTCTAATGAAATTAGGCCGTAACTCTGATGTCATGCTTCTACCAGACGTTGTTTATGCTTTAACATCTTCCCCTCACTTCCTGTGTTTTATAGCCTTTGCAACTCCCCACTATGTTCTATTTTAAATTGTCGGCCGTTGTTGCGTCACATCGTTTCCTTCTCTGCTAGTCTGATAGGCAGCAAAAGTGTGTGCCGTTGAAAAAAAGTGAAAGGCATTTCTTTCACTCGTTGACGAACAATAGCTGCCTCTGCAAATTGACGGCGGCCTCACAAATTGTTTCCTGTATTACCTTGTTCCTTCCACAAATGAGAGTTTAACAATAGTTAGCATAATAGAATGGTTCCAATAAGAAGATTTAGCTATGTTGTTAAACGAGTTTATGGAGATAGATACCACACATACAGTACTGACCTTGCATGCGATTCTCATTTCAAAGCATACACTGCACGCATGGTTGCATCTGGAAACTGGAGAATATAGCTTACTTACAGTGCAGCTACAAGCTCATAACGTGTCACGGTTTGCAATGTGTGTGAACTGAACTCGTATGTCTGCTATTTTAATAATATTAAAATATTAATATATTCATGGAAATAAATGAGACTTTATAGTTTTGCTGTTCACTATGGTTATCCACCATCACTTCAATCTTTTCCTAATTGTAAGCATAACACCCCAAATATATTTTTAAAGCATAAAACAACCATTTCTTTTGTGAGGACTTTATCATCATCAAATTCTACTATACTTGTGGGGACATTTTGCCCTCAGAACTGTAGTATTATTACACGCACACATGTACGCACACGCTTACGCACGCATGCAGACACACGCACACTTGTTAGTCTAATTGATCTCAGTGGGTTTCTCCACTCCACATGGCTTCCATGATTCCTTATTAAACACGGCCATCAAAGCCGGCTGAGCCTGCCGATCCTCCATAAACATTTATGTACCACTTAATGGACCCATCACTATGACGGATTTGTGTTTCATTGTTGTAGAGACTTGTTGCTAAGAGCTCTGTAAAAGCCTGCACACGTTGTGTGTGTGTGTGTGTGTGTGTGTGTGTGTGTGTGTGTGTGTGTGTGTGTGTGTGTGTGTGTGTGTGTGTGTGTGTGTGTGTGTGTGTGTGTGTGTGTGTGTGTGTTGGGTGGGTGGGAGGCCTAAGAGTAAGAGAGAGTGTTGGTGAGATCATATGGGTTTAGACTGATTCAAGGATCAGTGTTTAATTGGACTACTACTGTGGTCTACCAGGCTGAGAGAGAGAGAGAGAGAGAGAGAGAGGGAGGGAGGAAGAGAGAGGTTAGAAGGGCTAGAGCAGGGGTTCTCAACGTGTGGGTCGGGACCCACAGAGGGGTCCCCAAATGATTTTGGGGGGGGTCCCCAGATGATTAACTTAACGTGCAACATTGTTTTCTCACTCAACAGTAAACAAACCAACATACGGTTTAAGTGTATGGAGGGTATCTGCACATTTCTAAAGTGACTTTTTAAAGACTTTTAGAAAAATGTAACATTGGCCAAATATTAGAGGCAGAAATTGTGAAAATAGCTGATCTACATGCGCACAACGTTGCGAGGCGTTGTTAATGCCTCAACTCTTCCAACTTCCAAGTAGTGCTCATCAGGGTGGGGGTCCCCAGTTCAACTATGATTATTTTGGGGGTCGCGGCCTGAAAAGGTTGAGAACCACTGGGTTAGAGAGAGGTAGGGAAAGAAAGAAAGAAAGAAAGAAAGAAAGAAAGAAAGATTGAATGAGCCTGTGAAAGAAAGCACGTGAGAAAGAACACATACAGTAAGAGGTTGAGGGAGCAATGATGGAATAACAGTGCACTGTGTACAGTACAGTGTAAGTGAATGGTGAAAGTGAAAGATAGCCATCTCTTTGACGTCGAAGTGTGTATGTACTGTATGCTGTCTGTATAAACCTGTGTATGTGAGCGTCTGCGTGTGTGTGTGTGTGTGTGTGTATGTGTGTGTGTGTGGGCGTGTGGGCATCACAATAAGTCTATTCTCTCCTATATGGAGGACCTCCCAGCTAGCTAAACTCCCTCAGGGAGAGAGGGGTCTCCTCTGTGTCTATGGGTGGCGATGAGAAATAACACACTGCATGCCGTGTACTCAACCTCAACATAACCAGGAACAGACAACACACACACACACACACACACACACACACACACACGCACACACGCACACACGTCCATGGGTTCACACACACCGTGGGGTAAATGATAGCTACATATAGACAATCCAGCACATTCCTGTGTTTGATTTACTGCTCTGTTTACTTTTTCTTTACAAGACTCATCTACCTGGTTTTATGGAGGAACTGGGTTAGATGATAATAGCCAAATTTGTTCAAAAGAATTCTCCCAGTAAATGTTTTACCTGAATTGGCCCTGGGGAGAAAATAGGTGGTGAGGAGGTTAAGTTGTTAGCCACAACAGAGTAGACTAAAAAAAGCTTTTTTTGATGACTTTCCTGTGATTGTCCTAAATTAATTGTTTGCATGAGAAATGTCACAGCTTGTCCGCGTGTAGACATAAAGCCGTGAAGCCGTGTGTGTACTGTGTACACATTTTTACAGTCTATGGGTTGGTTCCCTTGACACATCACTGAGACATCACAGGTGATATCACAGGTGACATCACCTATGTAAAAGTACATACATGTACTGTATATGGGTATTCCCCAGAATCCCTTTTATGCACATATATGAAGACTTGGCCCATATCTGTGTGGCTGGTTCAGATAGGGATCTCCATGTATGGGCATAAAATATAGTATGTGTTGTGATGTCATGGGAACCACTCTAACAGAATCCCTTTTATGCCCATGTATGGAGATCCCTGATGTCATCAATATTAAGCCCATAATCTAACAGGACTTCATAAGGGAATGCCCATATATGGAGGAAGATAGCCCATATCTGTGCGGCTGGTTCATAAAAGGAATGTACTATACTGTACAAGTACATGGATCTCCATCGGTCGCATGTCGCCCTGAGGCGTCTTACTAGTTATATCCTCTCACACTCATCTGCTTCATTATTAAAAGAAAGCAGCTTCTGTTCTATATTTTAATTATTCTGTTTGTGTGTGTGTGTGTGTGTGTGTGTGTGTGTGTGTGTGTGTGTGTGTGTGTGTGTGTGTGTGTGTGTGTGTGTGTGTGTGTGTGTGTGTGTGTGTGTGTGTGTGTGTGTGTGTGCTTGCGTGCGTGTGCGTGCACATGCGTGTGCGTGTGTTCATCCTGCGCTCCTATCGTCTGCTTCACATTCAGTTATTTATACGTTGGTGTAAAATGTCATGGTTTCATGATTTATCATGTGTTATCTGATCTCTCTTATCACTGCAGTGTCAAATGTCTCGCTCATCCCCTCCAAGTGTTTATTCCCAACATGGCAATGAACTTTGTGTTCAGTAGCCCATCTGGAAAACAAAGTTACAAAATCAAACAATTTTTATTACGCAGTTCTGTTTATTTATTTGTTTATTTTACTCTCTGGGAGTGTCGAAATGTGTCCGTTTGGGTGCATTTGTCCACTTCCAATGAAATGTTGTTTTTGTTGTCATTTCTGACCCCCAGTGCGCTCCTGTCCGGTTATGTCGCGGCCCCAGCACGGCTTTCTGAGGTGCACCAAGGGAGGCCCGGCGTACAGGACGGAGTGCGAAGCAGGCTGCGAACGGGGCTACAGGCTGGAGGGGACCCCCAGGCTCACCTGCCAGGCCAACTCCCAGTGGAGTGGACCCCAACCTCGGTGTGTGGGTAAGCCCTCCAGCACAACGTCCCATTCTCAGCAATACAGCATATCGTCGTTGTCCAAAACCTTCCCTTTTTAGTCAGGAACACTCACGTCAAAGTAGATTTAACCATGTATTACAATAAATGGAATACAGTTAGACTTGGTGTTGAAAGGGCTCTGTGTTCGGAGATGTTCCCTGAATGTTGTACATGCATGCCTGCTATGCAAAGACAGGGAAGCAAAACCCCCCATAGGGATATAATAGTAGTACAATAACAATACATTGACATATTAGCTTAAATCAGCAGACATGAAATCACAGGTATTTGAGCCTATGCCAGACTCAGAGCAAAAGGTGGAGGCTGGGGTGGAGGAGGCAGCTAAGCAGCAGCGGGCCCAAGGCTTCAGACCAAAGACAAGCAGAACTATAGTGAATGCAAACCGTAGTTAAAGGAGACTCCATACTGAGCGAGAGCTCTGATAGGATAATGGCAGAGTGATGTAATGATCAGCAGATCTGTGAATGAGGAATAGGAAAGGCATCTGACTGACAGCTGATTACAGCTGAGGCGTGCGAGACTCTAGTGTCCTGCATAAACTAACGCTATGCTACATTTTTTTGTTATTATTTAAAAAAACGATTTAAAATAGTGAAAATTGCCGATCTACAAGCACACAACGCCTCGTGATTCACTACTTTTGTGTATGATGAAGCAGGGCTTTAATTTACAACTTACTCTCACTGAAACTTGGAGATACAAGGTTTCTGCCCGACAGTGACGATATCCTATCCATCCCCATCATCCTATATCCTATCTATCCTGTCTATAGTTTGCAGCTTCTTTTTGCTTATCCTTAATTATGTAACTGATAATGTTTCTACATTGTTGTTGATTCATTGAGACAAATTCCTCATATGTGCAAACACTACTGTATGGGAATACAAATTGTTCTTATTTATTTCAGTCTGAGGGCTGTATTTTGATTGTCTTAAGTACCAGCTTTTATGCCTTAACTTAAAGGCATGTCCATACTGTCTCCGACCACCGAACTTTTCGTCGGAGAGTCGCGACTTTCCGATGTGCAGCTTTCTCAACTCTAATTTGGGGCAATGCTTTTCAGAAGATGTGATTGATGTCATTTTGTAGTTGAACCGGACCTTTCCGACTAAAGGTTTGGCGGTCGGAGACAGTATAGACAGGCCTTTAAGTTAAGGGTTAAGAGCTGGTACTTAAGACAATCAAAATAGAGCCCTATATATATTGTCTATTCTAACAACCTCCGTTTCTATCCTCTTAATCCTCTAACAACTTAAACCATATACTGTCAGTGTCAACATGGTCTTAGTTCCTTTTTTCCCCTCTACACCAAATATGTTGGCTGATAATAGCCATTGCAACACATTGTGAGCTTGTACTGTTTTGGCAAATGTGTGCCCCAGAATAAGGACGCTAGGGTTCATGTGGTTTAAAACACTGCCCCTATAAACGAAAACAGCAGTCTCGTTGGCGCGGGTTGAAAATCGGGGGTTCTGTGGTTCCTCATTAGTCAACGTTTGGGCTAGAGAAAGGATATTAGAGGATTAACATTAACCTCGATATAAATCAGCATATCACCTCGTTCTCAAAGGTCCTTACAAGTCATTGGAGCTGGTCTTGGTGGTGGGAAAAAAATAGAAAACTAAATGAAAGTCATTTTTTCTCGGTTTCACACTCCATACAGTAACTGCGTTTCCCCTTTGTAGAGCAGAACAGTTGTTTTATATGCTTGGCCTTAGATATGTTTTTATACTTGGACCGTTCTGGCTAAATGACATTGCAGACATCTGTTAGGAAATGTTAGTCCCCAATCCGCTGCCTGTATAATCACTGTACTGGCATCTCGTGGAATGAACGTATCCCAGTCCCCAGTGGTGTAACAAAGTAGCTAAAGTTACTTACAGTAAGTACTGTACTTAAGAACAATTTTGAGGTACAGTATTTTCACTTTACTTGATTATTTCCAATTTCCAATACTTTTACTTCTACTTCTACTTTTAAACGTTAGTTACAAGTTACTTTGCAGATATAAATTATAATATTATATTATTATAAAACATACATTAACCACTTTAGCCCTATTTTATACCTTGGCTATTTGAAAATAGACGATCTACAAGCTCACAACGTTGTGAGCTTGTAGATCTGCTATTTTGGTGCCTTAAGTACATTTTGATGCCAACACCTGCGTACTTTTACTCAAGTACATTTTTAATTCCAGACTTGTACTTGTAACAGAGTATTTCTACATTGCAGTATTGATACTTTTTACTTTTACGTATGAAATGTGGGTATACTTTCCCCACCACTGCCCAGTCCCTGGTGTGTGTACACTGTACTGTGTGTAGTACTGGCCACTCAACAGCACGGCTCATGGTTCTGTCATCTGTGGATTGAAACTTGATGGATCTGTGGTGTCTAGTAATTGTCAATCCCATTTCCATGATAAATATCCCAGCTGTGAGACTCTTTATGTGCACACGCGTACGCACGCACACACACACATGCACACGCACACGCACACGCACACGCACACGCACACGCACACACACACACACACACACACACACACACACACACACACACACACACACACACACACACACACCAAATTATTATTACCATACTATTGAGGACATTGCTTGTGGTTTTTCACCCTAGCCTGAAACCTGAGTTATACTCAGTGCTGGTGTCACACACACACCAAAAATAGCTGATCAATAAACTCACAACAAATCGTGCTGCATGCCACACGTGCACTTGTAGATCGTCTATTTTTGATGCGCGCCACCAGTGTGCAGCTATGGTATTGACCAGTGATATTCAACTGGCGGCCCGCGGGCCAAATGCAGAGCAGAGTGCAGTTCATCCATCCATTTGAAACCATTTCTGGATCTTGCGTGGATATTGTCCATTTGCCCCAAAGAAACAGTTCACCTGGATTGCGTCCATCTTTCATCTTCTCCATCATCATTAACTTCAAACGCATCTTGTGCAATTATCCGGTGCTCAAAATAAAAGCAAAAACCTTTCATTCATACGAACATGTAAACACTTCACCTTGCCAGCCTGCCTCAAATACTCTTCCCGCAAAGATAATTCCATGCAAATGACCCATGTAGAACATACTGAAATACTGTATCTACTTCCTCTTTTCTTAATAGCAAAATCTAAGACTGTGCTCATAGGACTGGCACAGAAAACATCAACATCCATGAAGTGAAGCAGGCCCTAATAAGTTACTATAACCTAATGGACATACTGTACGTCCATTGTTGTGTCTTATTGGACATATAGCGAACAACAAACAGTCAAGTGGTTAACCTTGAACATTTTTGTTCATTTCTGTTGTCACAGTCAACACGGTGGCCCCCGACTTCAATTGATTTTACAATTGTGGCCCCCTGTCTAATCTAGTTGAATAGACTATATGAATCAGGCATAACATTAACCCTAGACCCTGAACTTAACCTTTAAATGCCTAATCCATACCTACTGCATCTACTGTATATATTGCAAAATGTTCATTCTCAGAGTTACACTAATAAGGGCTCTATTTTGATTGTCTTAAGTACCAGCTCATATGCCTTAACTTAAAGGCTTGTCCATACTGTCTCCGACCACTGAAAGGAGCGGTTCAACTACAAAATGACGTCACTCGCATCTACTGAAAAGCATTACCCCGAATTAGAGTTTGGAAAGATGCAAGTCGGAGAGTCGGAACTCTCCGACGAAAGGTTTGGTGGTCAGAGACAGCATGGACAGGCCTTTAAGTTAAGGCATATATAAGAGCTGGTACTTAAGACAATGAAAATACAGCCCGTACCGGGTTTAGAAGCATAGCTTCCTGCCGTTGAACTGTGAGTTCACAGTGTCTGCTTTAGTGACTTTTACTGTATCTGTCTGAAGACGCAGAGCATGATGTACGAGCTGCTCATAAAAGAGCGCTCATTCTGGTTATTTATGCGTGGAAACATAAGTCCAAACACACACCACACACACACACACACACATGTGCGCGAGCAAGTACATCCCAACCCCACCCACACACCAGCCTACACATAACACTCCCACACAACCACAAAGATACAAAGTCTCTGAAACACACACACACATGTGCGCGTTCACAAACACACAAACACACACCCAGACACACTGGCACAGTGGTTGAACATATGGTGTGAATTTGCTCCGAGCCACACTACATCACCCCCAGAGTAAGATAGATCAGCTCTCTCATAATAAAGAGTGATACGCATACATCTTCCAAAGCTCGCTCTCTCTCTCTCTCTCTTTCTCTCTCTCTCTCACACACACATACAGTACACACACACGCGCACACAAACGGTACATGTGCTCGGATACCCACACACTTCAAAACTGATAGTTAAGTGAAAATAGCTGTGCGCACGCAGGCCAGCCACAAAGAGCGCCACGGGTCAGGCACAGCAGCACAGAAAAAAAGGGGGGGACAGCGCGAGAGTGTTTCACCGCAAACCTCCGGCCTCACTAGCCCTACTGGCCTGCAGTGACTCACTTCCAACCAGAGGCTTTACGACTCTATTTAAAAACACCAGCGTCTTCAGCCGAGCCTGTTTCTCTCTCTCTCTCTCTCTCTCTCTCTCTCTCGCTGCTGTTTATCAGCCTATACTCTCTCTCCCCCCCCCCGGATCTCTGATTGAATTAAAGTTTGTTTGTCCGCACGTCTGGACGTTTACCCGCAGACACGCCGCATTACGTATTAAATACATTTTCGAAAAGAGAGAGTTGTATTATGGCCTGGCCTCCAGATCTGCACCGCACACTGCTTCGCTCTGTGTTTGTTTGCACAGTAGCGGGGGAGCCCGCTCAGAGAGACGGAGGACGGAGGATATTTTCTTGGGATTGAGATATAGTCTCGTGTTGATTTTGTCAACGTCCCTACTGGCTCTCTCAGCAGTTTTCTTTTATAACTAGCTGCATCTGAAGCCAGTGGTACAGATGGAGACAGAGAGAGAGAGAGAGAGAGAGATCAATCCATCCATCCATCTGTTGTCAGACCTGGTTCCTAGGGGACCACATCGAGCATCTGTCCACAAAGCCCCTGTCTAAAACAGACCCTTCTTTCTTTAAAATTAATTTCCGATGCCATTTCGGGTTTATAGCCACTGAAAATGGCCTTTATTATTGACGAGTATAGCAGACCTTGCACAAAGGCCTCTGAGGTCAAATCACTTTATGGTAAAATGAACATGTTGATGTTCTTCCAGCATGGCTTCTGCAGCTCCCAACAAGCCAAAGCCTTTTCCTTAGAGGAATCTTAACATTTATATAGTCTTGTATATTAAACAATAGATATACCAGTTCAGCACAATAGAGCATTATTCGTTAATTTAAAGGCCCGGTGTCCGGTCGTGCGCCATGCATGGAAAGCTGAGCGTGTACACTATGCCAGGGCGTTTATTACTTCCCTCCTCTGATGGTCTCAACTAGTGAAGTTGCTTGATGTTTGGCTCATTGGATACCCTGCCTGCATCTGGACACCTCTGACCTCTAAATCCCATGGTGTTGGGCAGGTACAGTACTTTACCACTGTGCCATCCGAGCACAAGCCCTGTGGATTACCGTTTAAACCCAGAGGCCGATTCAAAAGATTTCTTCTGAAATACTTTTTAAGGTTTTTGAAAAACCTATGTTTCTATGTCAGTTGTTCTCAAACTTTTTCATATCAAGGACCCCAAAAATTATATGTAGGCCTATAGGGCCGCGGACCCACATCTCAAAATATTTTGTTCCAGGGACCCCTCAGAAGCAAAGATTTGTAATATTTGAAATATACTGTATTATACGGTATTCAAAGATTTGCACAAATCTACATTTATTTCCCCCCAAAAGTCTATAAGCTCATAGTAATCATAGTGATCTTGTATATCTGCTTGTACATGTATAAGTGACACAGACACAACTACTTTTCTTCACAACTCATTTCAACCTCAATTTCTCTCTCACTCCCTCCCTCTCTATCTCTTATTTCTTACTCTCTTTCTGTCTGTTCCCTCCCAGAGGTGCGCTGCCCCCCCATGGTGACGCTGGAGAACGTGGTGCTGTCGCCCCCTGTCTGTGGGAAGAAGGAGGTGCTGCCGGGCACGGTGTGTCAGCTGTCCTGCCGTGGAGGTTACAGTCTCCAGGGAGACAGCAGGCGGGCGGTGTGTCTGACTTCAGGGATCTGGAGCATTAAGGCCAATAAAGCCACCTGCAGAGGTATAGCGCTCACACACTGTGTGCAGGCACGTGCACACATAGACATCAAAGGGGGCTTGAGCCCCTGCCCTTTTAGCCGTCTGTCAAAAAGTGCCCTCTCCAGACAATGAATGCAGTTTTTACTATGGTGAAAGAAATGCAAATGCCCTCTTCCCATGCCATACCTGAAGGCAGCATTCAAGAAACGCGTTGTGAGGTTGGAGGTCTGCTATTTTTTATGTTTTCACCAAAAGGCCCCTTTAGAAACGTGTGTGTGTGTGTGTGTGTGTGTGTGTGTGTGTGTGTGTGTGTGGGTGTGTGTGTGTGTGTGTGTGTGTGCGTGCGTGCGTGCGTGCGTGCGTGCGTGCGTGCGTGCGTGCGTGCGTGCGTGCGTGCGTGCGTGCGTGCGTGCGTGCGTGCGTGCGTGCGTGCGTGCGTGCGTGCGTGCGTGCGTGCGTGCGTGCGTGCGTGCGTTTGGAGAGAAAGAGCAATCATCCAGATCAATAGGTATTGTACAGTAGGTTAATCTTTGTGTGGCTGTGTGGTGTTCTGTGAGTGCAGGATCCACAGTTTGAGATGAACTTTGAAGACCACTCAACCCGTAAGAGAGACACACCAACATGCTGCATAGCCCTCGCTAGCGCAACGAATGAACGCCCACTCTTGTGTGTGCGCGCCAGAGGGAGAGGGGGAGAGAAGAGACGGACAGAAAAAATGATTAGATGTAGAAAAACAGGAGAAACACAGACGGAGAACACAGAGACGGAGAGAGAGAGAGAAAGGTCGAGATACAGACAGAAAGAGAAAAGCGCAGGAAACTTGGAATGGGGCAGAATAACTTTTCCATTCCGTATTCCCCCCTCATCTGAATTCTTTCCTCCTTTGTGAATGGTGGGAATGGGGATCTCTCTCTCTCTCTCTCTCTCTCTCTCTCTCTCTCTCTCTCTCTCTCTCTCTCTCTCTCTCTCTCTCTCTCTCTCTCTCTCTCTCTCTCTCTCGGCCTTAGGTCACTACCGTAACTCAAACCATATCAGGGCTCCTCCCGTCCGGGGGGAACTCCGGGGGTAAAGCAGTTAGAACAGAACCACGTCCAGATGCCTGACAGGTGTACCAGGTGGTGTGGCGCATGCAGCTCTGCCGGGCCTTTGATCACTTAAGCCCTTCATATATACTTAATTGGACAACAAATAGCTAAAATATGCAAATCTTTGTTGCCGGGTCAGTGGAAACCTTGTATGTCCAAAACCATTCATTTGTATTAAACTAGTGAAAATAGCCGATCTACAAGCACACAGCGCCTCGCATCGCGAGGCATTGTGTGCTTCTAGAACTGCTATTTTCACTAGTTTTGTGGGACAGTCTTGTATATGATGAAGCAGGGCTTCACCTTACGCAAAAACGTACACATTTGGAAACTTGGAGACAAGGTTTCTGCCAGACAGTGACGATATGTAGAAGTTCACAACGCATCACATCACACCAGTCACATTGTGAGCTGGTAGATGTACATTTTGCTATTTTGGAAAGTGTCAAAAGAAAAGGAACATTTCTGAAATTGTCTGACAATTTGCCCAAAGTATGGGGAGCCCAGGGTTATGATGGTTAATGGCCTCGGTAGACCCCCCCAAACACTGCCATTTCCTCCCAGAGACGGTAGACTATTAAGACAGCGAAGGCAGACATGTGACTTCAGGAGTGGAGAAGAGACAGAGGGTGATACAGAGGGAGCGAGAAAAGAGAAAGTGAGAAGAATAGAAAGTGCATTTGCAGGCTGTGCTATGCTCTCAGCCTCTCCGATGGTGATGACACCAACAGGGAAATATTCAACGAGTAATAAAGACCGACGGGGCAGATCGGGGCCCTGTGTGCGCGCACGTGTGTGTGTATGCGCTTGTGTATGTGTTTGTGTGTGTGTTGGTGGGCAGGTCATCTGGTCCAGCTGGTAACAGCTCTGTTACACAACAGGCAGACCGACACGCTGTAGATCGACCCCTTTCACACTCTGCGGTCCTGAACGCACGCACACACGTACACCTCAGTGTAATTCATGATCACTGATCACTGTACAGTATATCACCCTATAGCTACTATCAGCATTTAACTAAAACCGATCTAAGCATTAGACACAAGTCATAAATCAAAGCTTTGCCACATTATTTCGACAGCTATAAGACGTATCTCTCGCATAACCTTCTATATCCAGTGACCCGGTACCGTCTCTGTCATCATCGTGGTCAGAGATTGAGGTAATGCATGGCGAGAGATAAGAGCAAAATATTAGACCGCACGTATGGTAACGTCAGTGAATCAGCCTGGCTGGAACGGTTTCAGCAGCGCTACGCCTTCCCTTTGATTCAGTGCGTCTCTCTCTGGCCCGGGGGGGAGGGATTGGAAAAGGTCATGGTTCAGACGACATCACAGTTTTTTCCTGCATGCGCGATAATGAGCTGCAGGTTTGTGTTTGAATGATGTGATTGTGGGGAGTGTGTGTGTGAGGAGTCTCTGCATGTTGAAACTCTCTAATACTTTAATACTATCATTTATAATTTGACAGATGAAATAATGCTTTTAGCCACATGAGCCCTATATCAGCGGTAAGCAGCCTTTTCAAGCCCACAAGCACTTTTCATGACAATTTGTAAGCCGAGATCTACCACCACAATATGATAATAAAAAAAAGCACAAACACTTACCACGAATACGACATTATATTTACTTTTGCTATTTTGGACAGGCTTAATGTATTGTGCATCGGCTATCACGATTCATCGCACAATGAAGTATAGGGCCTAGATACAGTGAACTCTGCAAACAGCAAAAATGCTGTGTGCTATTTTTGCTTCCAATATTCTCTTTAAAAACAAACAAACATTGGTTTATTTTTTCGACCTCCTCCAGACTCTGAGCCCCCGTGGATCCAGTGCCCGCAGGATGTGGTGGCGGGGACAGACGAGCGGCGCGGCACGGCCAACATCAGCTGGGACGTCCCCACGGCTTCAGACAACTCTGGAGAGGAGGTGGGCAGTAGGGCATTCACCAAATATTTGAATATTCGAATATCAAAGTCACTATTCGACGTTGTTCACCAAAGTCGAATATTCGCTTTTCTTTTTTTTTTTGTCAATGTCCCTGGTGGATGAATTTGTTAATGCTCTATACCAGGGGTTCTCAAACCTTTTTAGGCTGTGACACCCAAAATAAACATATTTAAAGGGGACCCCCACCCTGACAAGCACTTGGAATTGTAGGTATTACATTTAATGTGACTCGGTTCCGCAGATAAATATTGTGAAAATAGCAGATCTAGCATGTAGATCGGCTATTTTCACAATGTTCGCCTCTTGCTTACTTAATATTTGACAGTTTGGCCAGTCCTGTTGAATATTCGACAATTCGAATACTTTGAGGTTGAATAATTCGAATACTAAAAATCACTTTTCGTGAATGCCCTAGTGGGCAGCACTGCACCAGGAGGACACACTGTCATCAGTATTAAATAATGGCTAAAGTCTAAATGAAGCTTTGCGTTAGTTTA
Source organism: Nannobrachium achirus (assembly GCF_963921795.1). Taxonomy (NCBI): domain Eukaryota; kingdom Metazoa; phylum Chordata; class Actinopteri; order Myctophiformes; family Myctophidae; genus Nannobrachium; species Nannobrachium achirus. Next base: position 40,414,307 of record NC_137821.1, on the reverse strand, counting down.
TGTCAGGACACACGAGTCTTGCCCGCCTCAGCTGTAATCAGCGGTCGGTCAGATCCTTTCCTACTCCTCAGTCACAGATCTGCTGATCATTACATCACACTGTCATAATCCAATCAGAGCTCTCGCTCAGTAAGGGAGGCTCCTTTAAATACGGCTTGCATTCACTAATAGTGTCTGCTGCTGCCTGGCTGCCTCCTCCACCCCAGCCTCCACCTTTTGTATTGCTATTGTACTATTTTTATCCCTATGGGGGGTTTTGCATAGCAAGCAAGCATGAACAAACTTCAGGGAACATCTCCGAACGCGGAGCCCTTAAACGCCAAGTTTAACTGTGTATTCCATTTGGTTAAATCTACTTTGACGTGAGTGTTCCTGACTATGCATGCTTTCCCAGTAGCTTGTCACATGTACATATTCACAGGGTCAACATTTTTACTTCATTTTTATCATCACACTGTAGTCCATATTACACATACGTGGTGTCATTATTCTGGGTTATTTATTCAGTCCATTTCTCCCATTTCTCAAGGAACAGTTTTTCTTGTATCCTGAGTTTGTGTGTAAATCTCTCCATTACATACATGTCCTCCACAATGCACAGCCACTGCTCACAAGTTGGAGGGTCATTTTTATACCACAATCTTGTTATTGTCTCCACCAGCCGAAGGCTTGGGGGAGAGTATGTTTTCCCCTCCGTCCGTCCGTGTGTCCGTCCGTCCGTCCGTCCGTGTGTCTGTGTGTCCGTGTGTCCGTGTGTCCGTGTGTCCGTGCGTCCGTCCGTGCGTCCTCGCAGTTTGTGTGCAGCTAATCACAGTCACCGTTGGCCCGGTCGCTGCCAAAGTGAGCACACACATTCCCTGGATGCCAATCTAGAACCTCTGCCCTAAACTTTTCAAATGGGCTTTTTCTAGCACCACCTAGTGGCCGATGTTCGCAAGACACATTTCTGTGCACTACTCTTACAGATTTTGTCCAAAAATCCTACAAATCGGTAGGCAGTATCTCGACAGTCATGTGATCGACACGGATCTGTCCAATTTTGCATATTCCATCCTGATTGGCTAAGATTGGCTTCCAAAGTTTGTAGGATTGAGCCGTTTTGAACAAAATGCCTCAAATCCCAAACGCAAAGTGCAATTATCATGAAATCGCGCACATACGTTCCCACTAGGCCGAGGAAGAAATGCCACTTTTTTAAATCAGCCTCATGGTGGCGCTATAACAGGCCGATTTGTGGTTTTACCTATAACTCCACCGATCAGTTTCAAACTTTGTAAGCACACTCCCTAGAGGCTAAGGATAAACCTTTGCCCTGCATTTTTCACATCAGCCTTTTATAGCGCCACCTTTGGGCCGACTTATGTAAAACACATTTTTGGATATTACTCCTTGAGATTTTATGCAAAAATCACGCAAATCGGTACACAGTATCTCTATAGTCATGTGATCAAGTCCGATCTGTCTGATATTTCATATTCCATCCTGATTGGCTAATATTAGCTTCCAAAGTTTGCAGGATTGCTCCGTTTTTGAACAAAATGCTTCAAATCATCAACGCAGCTTGCGATTACTGTGAAATTTGCCACAGAAATTCCCACTAGGTCAAGGAACAAATGCTACCTTTTTTCACATTGGCCTGTTATAGCGCCACCAGCAGGTAGACTTTAGCAAAACACATTTTTGGAACACAATGCTTCAAATCATGCATGCAGCGTCCGATTTCCATGAAAGATCTATGGTGAAGAACATATGCCACCCTTTTTACATTGGCCTATTATACAGTAGCACCACCAGGACACACGGCCTGGTGGAGACCTGTGCTCGGAAGAGCACTGCTTCTAGTTGCTTTTTTGCTGGCTGCCAGCAGCACCTTGACCAGATACATGTCGTCTCCATGTGTGTTTTCCTAGATACAGTACCACACTTGTCTTCGGTATTTTGTATTTCAATATCTCCTTTATTACTGACCACACATCATCCCAGTACTTGTCAATTTTTGGGCAATTCCAAAATATATGTTTGTGGTCAGGGTCCATGTATCCATATAATCTCCAGCATGGTTGTTTCTCTGCTGTAACCTTTCCTCTGATCTTTGGAGTTATGAAATATCTGATAGCGTTCTTCCAGCAAAATTCCCTCCACACTCTAGAATCTAGAGCTGCCCTAGAGCTTGTGGCCGTGCACTGTGTCTTACAAATATTATACCAGTCCTTCTCTGCAATATGCACTCCAAATCCTGCTTCCCATTTCTCCTTGACATATAAGGTAGAGGTCTTCTTACTTGTCATCAGTCCCTGATTGCTTTCCCAGTTTTAATGGTTTAAGAGAATACTGTAAATGCATCTACTATCTTTCCATTCATCCATCTGTTCAACACGTTCCATCCATCTATCCAATGTCCTTTGAGTTCATTTGAAGAACATTACATAAAAGTCATCAGTACACACAGCAAAATTAGCAACCAAGTCCAGTTTTCACTGCATCAGTCTTCACAAACATCAAATGAAGGTTACATTAGAGTGTTCTGAACCTCCCTCTCTCCTCTGTATTTTCCTCCATTAGGTGTCAGTTCAGGTGAAACCAGTCTACAGTCCACCCCAGCTGCTCCCCATCGGAAAGGAAACCATCACCTATATAGCAACGGACCGGACCGGGAACCAGGCCAACTGCTCCTTCACTGTTAATGTCATAGGTGAGCTCATGGTGGCGGGGACATGCATCAAAGCCAAATGGATGTTACATGTGTGCTTCCAGTGGATTGAGATGTGTTGGAATGTGGTGTGTGTGCGTCACAATCGGTTTGAGAAGATTGATATTTCATAAAAGTGCCTGTCGTTCTACAGAATCCTTTCACTGCATAGTGGACGTGTATCATAACAATTTTAACACATTTTATTAGAAATAACCAGTGTTGTATTGGACCTGTCACGGGTATACATGCCGTCCCGTATCTTTTCTGACCGGTGTCAACGCCTCTCATGTGCACGGGCATGCATCAACCCCCAAGTTCACATCTCGACAACGTTTAGTGTCACAGCAGGGATGATTTAACAAAGGGACGAGCTTGTATGCATATCAATAGACAATTTTCGGAACCTGTTATCTCCTGTAATGTAGGTGTTAAGCGACGTGCATGTGCCGTCATTCAAATCGCGTCCCCCCCAAACCAATGCAACACTGGAAAGAACCCATTGATAACCCGATTGACTGTAACGGAAATGGTGAGACAGACAGTGGACAATGGGGAAGAGTGTCTTCCTGTCACACTCTGTGTGTGTGTGTGTGTGTGTGTGTGTGTGTGTGTGTGTGTGTGTGTGTGTGTGTGTGTGTGTGTGTGTGTGTGTGTGTGTGTGTGTGTGTGTGTGTGTGTGTGTGTGGGTGTGTACGTACGTGTGAGCGTGCGTGCGTGTGTGTGCGTGTGTGCGTGCATCAGTCACGATGAGGCACGCTCATTATTGGACCTCAAACAAGCTTTTACAGCCCATTGGTCCTGGCAGGTGGCAGACATGGTCCCTCGGTAGCAGCGTGTTAAAAACAAGGGTGTCCCGTGTCAACCGCGGCGGTAATACCGACAGACAGAAGGGGGGGGGGGTTCTGCTAAGCTGTGGTAGCCGTCGTGAGCATTTCCATATGTTATTATGAACGTGGAATGTTGTGGGGGGGAAGGGGGGTTTATTTGAGACATGTGTTTCTCCGGTGCCCTCTGACACTCTGTACCGACATGTGTGAGAAGTCGGAACACCACGAACCATCGCCGCGTTATTCTAAACCCCTGTTTATACAGCATTGTTACAGTCTACTGCTTTCTCTCTCAAGCAGATGTGTGTTGTTTATGTGCCCTGACTTTGAGATTCCTTGACAATGTGTCACTCCCATTCCAAATGTCTATTGTACTCCAAGAGATTATGTTTCTGTATTTGTGGGTATAAAACACTGTGTATATGCCTAGCGATTAGGCCTGTTGACACAACCGTGTCCCCTTTTTCTAGATACGGAGCCCCCGGTGATTGACAGGTGCCGGTCCCCGCCTACTTTCCAGGCCACAGGCATGGAGACAGCGGTCGTCTGGGATGTGCCGCAGTTTTCCGACAACTCAGGTATGTGTCTGCTCCCCCTCCCCTCCCCTCCCCTCCCCTCTCCTCTCCTCAACTCTCCTCAACTCTCCTCAACTCTCCTCAACTCTCCTCAACTCTCCTCTCCTCAACTCTCCTCAACTCTCCTCAACTCTCCTCTCCTCTTCCCCGATCCTCAACTCTCCTCTCCTCAACTCTCCTCAACTCTCCTCTCCTCTCCTCAACTCTCCTCTCCTCAACTCTCCTCAACTCTCCTCTCCTCTTCCCCAATCCTCCGTAGGTGATGATGGTCATGCGGCCTGCAAAAAAGCGATCAGGAGGAGATTGTGTGTGTGTGTGTGTGTGTGTGTGTGTGTGTGTGTGTGTGTGTGCGTGTGTGTGTGTGTGTGCGTGTGTGCGTGTGTGTGTGTGTGTGTGTGTGTGAGCGCGCGTGTGTGTGTGTGTGTGTGTGTGTGTGTGTGTGTGTGTGTGTGTGTGCATTTTAATAATGAAGATAGAAAACTGCAGAAACAGCAGATGAAGTCAGTGTCTGAGTTGGCAATTATGCGTGCGTGCGTGCGTGCGTGCGTGCGTGTTGTGTGTGTGTGTGTGTGTGTGCGTGCGTGCGTATGCATGTGACTGTGTGACAGTAGAAGGTTGTGGAACGGTAGGTAGGATGGAGTGTGGATGGTATTATCATCATCAGCACTCAGACAGACCCAGGCTGTCCTCCTCTCTCTCTCTGACAGCTCAGAGAGAGTCGCAGGTGTTTTCTTTACACAGCGTACAATTGTGGCCTTTCTCTTTAGCATTCATGCAGGCCATTTATCATCCTGTCACTTTTTTTTAATATATTGCCTGGAGCCTTGCTGGGTGAATAATATTTCAGTGAACAATGCATTTAAATTGCATACCAAAACTCCTAATAGCAGAAATTGGATTCGCAGCCCCGAGGACATCGGTCAGCGTCATATAGCCCAGGCTGACACTACGGGAACTACACCCAGTCGTTGCTCATTATGTTTCCTATTCAGATCCTGCCTCTTGAGCCTTTTTGGGGCGGCATAGCTCAGGGCTAGACTAACCGTCATTAGAGAACGAATGGTTCCCGAAGGTTTCCCAGTTTGAATCCGGGCTCCCCCTGAGTTAATGTGGAAGAGTCCTTGAGCAAGACTCTGTTGGTGTCTTGCATGGTTTCCTCCGCCAACGGTGTATGTGTGTGTGAATGGGTGAATGTAATGCACAATCTCTGTAAAGCGCATTGGATAAAAGCGCTATATAAATATATAAAAGCCATCGGGCGTCCCGTCATCGTGAACACAGGGAATGTTCCCTTTTTAATCAACGGGTGCTCCATTGCCGAAGTTGCTCTGCGTTCGGTGACGGCGTCCAACCTTAGAATTCTCCCCGGTTCCGTTTTTGATGCCGTTGGATGGTGACTGCAGTGGAGCTTTGGACGTGGAGCGTTACTGGTCCATTTGTTAGCTTGTGTACACCCTCTGAGTTAAATGAACGCTAAGGATTTGTATTGTTCATTCATAACAGTAAAGCCGGCATCATAGTCGCCTGGGCGGTGGAAGGCTTTACACCGCGGTGTAGTCTTTTCGAGTCTTTTTGAGTCATGAAACTACAACGTTACATCATTCCTCGCGGTGGAGAGCTTTTCACCGTGAGTCCCAACACATCTCTCTGTTTTTACTATCAGACAGACAGGCTCTACACCCCGTTCACTGATTGGTCGATCTAGACTAGTCAGTCACGGTGTACAGGACTCCACCGTGAGTGACTATGATGGCCTGCACTTATTTTCTGACTTGAGGTGGAAAGCTTTCCACCTCAAATTTGCGGTGGATAGCTCTCCACCGGACACTCTGATACGGGCTTAAGCCCCTAAACTGTCGCTGATCGGGAACGCACCTCCTGTGCAACTCTTGTTAAATTCACCACAGGCTGTCAAAAAAAGACTTGATTTAAAAGGTTGTTTCAACTAATCAAGTCTTAATTTCATCACTGTGCGTCATTATCTGTGGGATCCCAGACTAAACTTTAGAAATAGGTAAAAAACAAATCAAAAAATAAATAAACACCATTTCTCCATTTGCCCCCTCTGTGGCATTATTGTGACCAAGTCAGGGCTACAGTGGACAGGGAGGTCACAGATGGGCTAGAGGCACAGTCTGTCGGTTCTTTCCCAACTGTCTTCACTCGCTGTTGTGAAAAGTACCGAAATCCTTGCAGTGCATGGGGAATACATAATACAAGTGCTATGCAATAACAGTATTCACAATCATTGCAGGCACTAATTAAACACACACACACAGCGTGAGCAAGTACACAGAGTAACAGCCAATAAAGCTGTGACTGCTGCTGCATGGCCCTGAGCTGATGTTTTGCACATGGAAGTGAAAGGGCCGCCTGTGTGTAGGGTTGTGCAAACAAACCAACAAACGTGACACAAAACGTGACACAGGTAGAAGCAGACTAACTATAGAAGCATTAACCCATTTCAACCTCATCATCGTATAACCGGTCCTCACTAGTGCTCATTATTAGATGATACCATTTCTGTCTGATTGCAAACCAGTGACATCGTCGGTAGGTAGGATTGGGTCTCCAGTATTGACTTGATTATGCTTAGTTCAGTGTGGTACCAAGTACCAAAAATAGCCGACCTCAAGCTCACAACGCGTATTTTCGTTATTTTCACCAAAAGCCCCTTTTAGAAATTTCAGCCCCTGCCTCTCTAACATTCTCTGCACGTCCCTGCTACTGGCCATTAGTGGGCCAGTTAAGCGAAGATGCGGCTGGAATTGAGTAAAGTGCTCCTTTAGCCTTTGTGGTTCAAGCGTTGCCATTTTGCCTCTTTGCGTCATACTCTGTGACCAAAAACACACCGTCGTGTGGACTATGTAAAAGTCGCCGTGCCGTTCTATAGACTGATGGCTGTTGGTTCTGGCGTGTTGCACTCATATAACATTACTCACACTGACCCTGGTGGTGACAGATACACAACCAGACCTCTGCAGGACTCCAGTCTGCAGCCAGACACATATAATTAACATGCACACACCCCGCACCCACACACGCACACACACACGCACGCACGCACGCACGCACGCACGCACGCACGCACGCACGCACGCACGCACGCACGCACGCACGCACGCACGCACGCACGCACGCACGCACGCACGCACACACACACACACACACACACACACACACACACACACACACACACACACACACACACACACACACACACACACACACACACACACACACACACAAATAACACTGGAGGGGCCCATACTGTACTTGTGTGTGTTTTGAGCATTGCTAAAAGGCCATATGCTGAGGCAGGTGCACACTCTCTCTCACACGCACACACGCATGCACGCACACAAGCACGTCATTCCCCACCTGTTTAAGGAGGTGAGCCTTAATTTTAACACTGTAACACACACACACACACACACACACACACACACACACACACACACACACACACACACACACACACACACACACACACACACACACACAAGCTGTGTAATAACAGGTCAGTGTGTGGCTGCTGTGGAGACACACAACGTCAGGCCAGCACAGATCCTACGTCACTGTTTTGTTTTTCCAGGGCCCACACCCTGATTCTATATATAGCACTGAACACACACACACACACACACACACACACACACACACACACACACACACACACACACACACACACACACGCAGGCTATATACTGTATATGGGGAGACACCAGACCAGACGTGTGTCAGCCCTGTTGGAATGGCGGCGCTACTGTATGTGTTTTAAATAGGGGGGAGATGGAGATGGAAGTGGGGAGTATTAGGGAGGGATGGGAATGAGGCGAAGGGTCACCAATACGTTGAATACGTTCTCTTTTTCTTTACCCTTTCCTTGAAATGAAAGCAGAAAAGTGTGCATAACGCACAATGGGCCTCATGTAGCAGGATTGGGAGCGTGTCGATATTGTGACGTAACATTTGTTGCGACATCCCATTAGTTTGACGCTGGTGAATGCTAACCTGGTGAATGTTAACCTGGTGAATGCTACTATGCCTAAACCTAACCCTAAAACCTAACCCTTAGTCGAACTAATGGGATGTAGAAATATCGAGATTTTACCGCAAGATTCTCTTATTTTTTCTTGCCTTTCCTCTTACCTAGAACAGCAGAAAATCCGAGGACGTTCCATTTGTATATCGCATCCTGCAAGACGCCCTCTGCATACGTCCCTATGTACAGTATGCAGGAGCTTGACATCATGTAATGTTATGCCAGATTCATACTGTACTTACAGTAGGTGCACAATTGGGTCTCGCACTGAAAATAGTTGATCTACAAGCTCTCACTGTGACGTGTTGTGAGTTTGTAGATTACATACGATGCGTGTACGAGCCAAATATAAATCAGGCTTTACTGAAAAGCTCTGTCTCTTTCTCTGCTCTTTCTTCTTTCATCTCTCACACTCTCAAACACACACTTATCCCTCTGTCCCTGTTCTCATCAGCTCTCCATCATTTTCTCCGTTGTGTTTTGAGGCAGTCCAGGCCTGGCAGAGTTTTTCCCTCTCCCCGAGGTTTGTTATTTTTTCTAGTGCGGTGTGATGTCCAGACATGCTATTCTCATGTTGGCGTAGACTTGTTTAATGTAACAGCTTAAGTCAACCACAGCTGACGTCTTGTACAGTGGCACAATACCGCCCTCTGCAGGATTGCAAGGGACTCGCTGTGTTTAAGAGATATGACGTTCTTTTGTAATTGACTTAGGGCTCTATTATGATCCAGGTCTTATGCCTTATGCCTTAACTTCTTTGCCTTTTTTTTACTATTTTGAAAAGCATTTTTAAATACTTCAAATGCTGATCTACATCTGCACGTTGTGAACTTGCAGATCACCAATTTGAAATATTAAAAAAACTAAAACAAAATAGTAAAAAAAGGCAAAGAAGTTAAGGCATAAGGCATAAGACCTGGATCATAATAGGGCCCTTAGTGTCTTATCTAGGGAATTATTAATATTAGTGGGATCACTCATCTATGGGTTTTCTGCAGTAGCACAATTGAAACTCTTGTTTCAAGAATGTTAGAACGTTTTCCCCCCTCAATCACATGACCACATCTCTCCTTGTGGAATACCTTTAGAACAGGGGTCTTCAACGTTTTCAGGGCAAGGACCCCTTAGCTGAGAGAGAGATGAAGCAGGGACCCCCACTACATATTGTAGAAAATTGTGTTTCAGATTAAAAATGTTCATAGATTTCTTAGACTTGTGTAATGTTCCACTCAGAATAGGGATTCTAGGTTTCAAGTGGTTAATGTAAAATACATTATCCTATCACACAAAGATTTGGCGGCCCCCCTCTAGTAACTCTGACACCCTGTTGAAGACCCCTGCTTTAGAGGTCTTTTCAGAGATACAAGGATGATGAAACTTCATTTTCTGCATTGTGTGTCTGTCTCAGGTGGTCGTCTGTCAGTAACTGGCAGCCACAGCCCTGGTTCTCTGTTCCCCGTGGGAGAGACACTGGTCCGCTACACAGCTACTGACCAGGCAGGAAACAACCGCACCTGTGACCTCACCATCACTGTCCAAGGTACAGACACTTCATTTTGATGTTACCACTTTGTTTTTGATCCAAGCATCTGTGTTTACATTTTGATCCTATAGCATCTTTCTTCATCGCTTCATTTCAACATCTTTTTTGTATATTTTGATCATGGCATCTTTGTTCACATTTTGATTTGTTGTTGTATCCTAGCCTGGGATCTTCACATTTCGGGGTTTGATCCGGTCGGCAGCGGAAAACACTCTACTTCATGTGTAGTCCTCAAAGGACTACAATTTGGCCAGAAAGATCAAACCGGATTTAGTTTTAACCCAAAAAGAATTCCCCTGCGCTCAAGGACATACTTTTAGGGCCTACCTAATAAACCCCTTGATGCGGCGTAGTTTTGCTTTTGGAATATTTCTTTGGTACATGCATCTTTTAGTCCAACTCGTAGCGACTGGCAAGACTACACAAGGCTAATCGAGCATTTTAATAGGGATTGGGGAAACAAACGAGGGGAACCAAAACAAAGTGACGCCGCTTCTTCTGCTTGTGGTTTCCGCCTAGATCGGATCAAACGGCCTGCTGTAAACGAATACCAGGCTTTCCTCTTAGGAAAGACTGTTGATGCGAGGTTAGTTGTATCCTCACTGAAGTGTCCTTAACACAGAGTTCCCAACCACAGGATCTTGAGCATTCATTGCGCCTCGTGTATCTGTCTGGTGTGTCCAGGCACGACCTGCGACCAGCCCTACCACCCTGTGAACGGACAGTTCATCTGCTCTGAGGAGGAGGAAGGCGTTAACTGCACCCTGCACTGTAAAGACGGATACAGTTTGGCCCAAGAAGCTGTCCATAGCTACCTCTGTCCCTACAACGGAGTGTGGGAGCCGAGCCACTCTCCTGACAGACCCGACTGCTCACGTGAGTGGAGCGCTCTTTTTGGAGCTGTGTGGAGCTCCCTATACGTGGCCGTGTGTGTGGGTCTGTCTGTCTGTCTGTCTGTTTGTCTGTTTGTCTGTCTGTCTCCGGGTATGTAGCCTGCAGTAACCTTTTCTGGCCAGTGGCCACACATGTTAAGGGAGGGGCGCTGTTGCACACACACACACACACACACACACACACACACACACACACACACACACACACACACACACACACACACACACACACACAGCTCCACTTCGAACAGAGGTTCGATTTTTTAAAAACCACCACTTCAAGTTGTATCTCTGAAAAACTGTTTCTTTATCTGTAGTGCTCAAAGTTTTTAATGTCAAGGATCCTTAGAATATGTATTTGACCGTGGATCCCCATCTCAAAATATTTTGTTCCAGGGACCCTGAGAAAGAAAGATATGAGTTACAAATGTTTGCTTTAAAAATATATATATTCATAGATTTGCAAAGAAATCAAGATTTTTCAAAAATAACAGATCTACAAGCACTTGGTGCCGCACTGTGAGCTTGCATATCTGCTATTTTTCAATAGTTAAAGCATAAAATAATGACACGGATGTGGTCTTCATTCAGGAAGATTTGTTAAAATTGTATCATAATGTGAAGAAAGACAGTTTGTGTTGTGTTGTCTTTTTACCTGCAGTGAACCGTGTAGCCAACAACGGCCTCAAACCCTTTGAGATGCTGTTCAAAGCGTCACGTTGCGACGACGTCGACCTGGTCAAGTCTTTCACTGGAGAATTCAATGCCAAACTGGGCAGCATGGTGAGGAGCAGCGTGCACTATACAGGGTTCCCACGGTCATGAAATTCCTGGAAATATTTTGAAATTGGAAAAATATTTTTCCAGTACTGGAAAAGTTTTGGAATTGATCAAGGGTCCTGGAAGGTCCTGGAAAAAATAGCTATGCCATTGTCTTTGGTTATTGATTTTGTTAATACTTTTGTTAATACTTTTTGTTAATGACAAATTAAACATTGGCCAAATTGTCAAATATTAGAGGCAGAAATTGTGAAAACAGCAGATCTACATGCTCACAACGCCTCGCAACACGAGGCGTTGTGAGCATGTAGATCGGCTATTCTCACAATAAAACCGTGTTATACAAAATTCCTCAACTCTTCAAATGTGATTATTTCGGGGGGTCACAGCCTGAAAAGGTTAAGAACCACTGGCATACACTACCTGTCTTTGGGCATTCCACATAGGAGTAAGCGACTCGTTATTGAGCTGAATTATTGTTGTATAGTCCTGTACCCACGCACACTTTTTTCTTTTTTTTTATCAAGGTCTTTTTTATTGGTTTTTCATTTTACACAAAACATACAACACACAGATCCCCCCACCCCTATACCCATCAGGCCCGTAAGAAATAAATTAAGGGCTACAGTAATGGAACATACATAGTATGTAGGATTCACAGATGGAAATTACTAAAATAAACAACTGTACAGGTCTGGAAAATCAAATCAAATAAAATCCCCCCCAAAAAAACCCAGCTCTAGTCACCTAAATGACGGCGACAGCTACTCCTTACGCACCCACGCACACTTGATTGATGATTTCTGTCTCCCCCACAGCTCCCTAACATCTGCAGCAGTGATGACGTAGCATGCAAGCTAGAGGTGATGTCACAGGGCCATTGTTTGGAGTACAACTACGACTACGAGAATGGATTTGCTATAGGTAATGTTGTGGAATTCTGATCAACCAATAATCAATAAGGCAGTGAGGAGACAAGACAATGTTTAGGTGGTGGTGGTCAAGTTTATGATATCATGGTAGGGCATTCACCAAATATTCGAATATTCGAATATCAAAGTCACTATTTGACGTTGTTCACCGAAGTCGAATATTCGCTTATTTTATTTTATTGTTTTCTTTTTAAAAAATATATAGTTTATAAAGCTTGGCTAGATAGGAAGTCATAAGAATGAGTTGTCAATGCCCCTGGTGGATGAATTTGTTAATGCTCTATACCAGGGGTTCTCAAACCTTTTTAGGCCGTGATCCCCAAAATAAACATATTATTTGAACTGGGTACCCCCACCCTGACAAGCACTTGGAATTGTAGGTATTACATTTAATGTGACTCGGTTCCCCAGATAAATATTGTGAAAATAGCAGATCTACATGCTCACAACGCCTCGCAACGCGAGGCGTTGTGAGCATGTAGATCGGCTATTTTCACAATGTTCGCCTCTTGCTTACTTAATATTTGGCAGTTTGGCCAGTCCTGTCGAATATTCGACTATTTGAATACTTTGAGGTCGAATAATAATAATACTAATAATACTAATACTAAAAATCACTATTCGTGAATGCCCTATACCTATATCATGGTCAGAAATACATTTAGCACTCAAGTCATTGTTAAGGTATTTCTGTCAAGAGGCACTATTCAGGGATCAGAGTTAAACTGTACTCAAGCTGAACCATAACAAGATAAGCTTTACCAAAACAATAGCTACTCGGGCCTAGTGAGACATCTAAACTCCTACAACCTATCCCGTATCATGATGTATCATAAGAGCTAGATATTAATATGATCAATGACACATAATCTACTCTAATAACGTCACACATAATCAATCATGATAACATAATAATATGATATCTTCTTAGTTATTAACAATGGCGTTACTGCCCACTATCGTTTTCACTGGTGAAGGTGTGCAACAGTTAAACTAACCGATTATAAAAAAATATATAGATTTTTATGAAATAATAGATTTTGAGGGGGAATTTTTCATTACAAATGTCATACATTTTCCCCAAACAGTGAAATATCACATCTATAAACTCACGACGTGAGCTTGTTGATCAGTTTTTACGCGTATACAACAATCTGATAAAAGCATGGCAGACTAGTAAGCAACATAGCTGCACCAAATAAATTAATAATGATTTTTAGATTTCCATAGGTGTGTAGAGAGCCACAGGCGTGCCAATGTGCATGATACAGGGTTCCCACGGTCATGAAATTCCTGGAAATATTTTGAAATTACAAAAACATTTTTCCAGTACTGGAAAAGTTTTGGAATTGATCAAGGGTCCTGGAAGGTCCTGGAAGGTCCTGGAAAAAATAGCATTGCATTGTCTTTGGTTATTGATTTTGTTAATACCTCTGAAATGACAAATTAAACATTGGCCAAATTGTCAAATATTAGAGGCAGAAATTGCCGATCTACATGCTCACAACGCCTCACAACGCGAGGCGTTGTGAGCATGTAGATCTGCTATTTTCACAATAGAAACGTGTTATACAAAATTCCTCAACTCTTAGTGCTCGTCAGGGTGCCGGGTCCCCAGTTAAAATATGATTATTTCAAGCGTCACAGCCTGAAAAGGTTGAGAACCACTGGCGTACACTACCTGTCTTTGGGCATTGCGCATACTGTAGGAGTAAGCGACTTGTTATTGAGCTGAATTATTGTTATATAGTCCTGGAAATTGGGTTAAATATTCTGGAAAAGTTTTGGAAAAGTTTTGGAAATTAATTGGTAAAAATGTGTGGGGAACCCTGATGATAGACACCACGTTTATTGATACCCCTACTGATACTTTCAGCCTCGCAAGGTAGTATCTTATCTACAAAGTTGTCCCCACCTCTGCTGTCTGTTCCAGGACCAGGCGGCTGGGGCAACAACTGGGGTCCTCAGGGCAGCCAGGACTATGCCTACTTTGACTCAGGCTACGCCACGGGTGCCCAACGTCTTCCCAGGCAGCAGCGTGGAACCATCCAGACCCACCACCGCACCAAGAGGCACCGCAAGATCACCGGCCCGACCAGGGACCAGAAGATCCAGATCTTCTTCAACATCACAGGTAGGGCAAGGATTATGGCGGTCTGTTGTGTTCGTACTGGTCCCACACTGGTGGTACTGGTTCGTCCATTGTCACTCTTCTTTTGATCGACTGGAGTACTGTGAGACGTCAAATACCTTTTCGATGGATTTTTATCTCAGGATAGATGTACATTTGATCCATTTAGTTGCTTGTGCACATGGGGACATGCAATGACTGTAACTAATTAAATTTCAACATTATACAAGCAGAGTACTGCTGACTTTTTATCCTAGTTCAATTTCTGACTAAAGCCCAAACCACACCAATGATTCACCATGCAACTCCTTGCAACCAGACGGTTGTGAGTAGTTGCAAGTAGTTGCATGCAACCATTATCCCTAAGGGCATTTGCAAGGAGTGGCTTTTGGCTTTAAGATCTGCGACAAGATGAAACTGTTTTAAGCCTGATTTATATTTTGTTGTATGACGGGGCCTCAGAGGCAGAATATTTTTTTTCCCTTCAGGCAATATGCCATTGTTATTGTCAGTAGACATCACACCATTTGCTGTTGTGTAATGGCAGAGCGGTCATTTAAGCGGTGCCCTTTCTCCCAGCAAGCATCCCTCTGCCCCTGTCGAGGAACGACTCGGTGGAGGTAGCCAACCAGAAGAGGCTCCTGCGCACGCTGGAGCAGCTGACCAATCGGCTGAAGCGGACTCTGGCCAAGCAGCCTCTGTCCAGCTACCACATCTCCTCTGAGATGATCGTGTCTGACCCCAAGTCTCTGGAGAGCAGGAAGGCCTCTCTGTTCTGCAGGCCGGGCTCTGTGCTCAAGGGCAGGATGTGTGGTGAGTCACAAGGACACAGTGCAGTGAGGGCATTCATTACCATTGTGTAATAGCAGGAATCATACTGTACATCAGGGTTCCCCAATAGGCGGCCCACAGGCCATTTGCGGCCCACTGGGGGGCTACTGTCAGGCCCCCACCAACCCCAGTAATAATGGTGGTATAAGAGCAGCAACAACACTAGTATATCGTCATTGTTGGGTGGAAAACCTGTATCTCAAAATGTGTACGTTCTTTCGCAAGGTAAAGCTCTGCTTCATCAAACAAGGCCGTCGCACAAACGTAGTGAAAACAGCAGATCTACAAATTTTAAAATGATAAATGCAAAACGAACGGTTTTGGACATACAAGATTTTCACCCGACAACGACGATATCCGAACTGTCACTGGAGTAGCAGGAACGCCACCGTCGCCCCCTGCAATGTTGTGGCCCTCGGCGTGGTACCCTAGACATGATTTGGCCCTTGGGGAAAACTAATTGGGGAACCCTGCTGTACATCATAGATATACATGTAGTATATGACTGACATCACAGGCTGGCCACTGAAGTCAGAGATCCACATTGGAGCCGCGTCCGCGTGGTCTAAAGCAGTGGTTCTCAACCAGTGTTCTGGGGACCACCAGTGGTCCCTGAGGGGGTTCCAGGTGGTCCCCAGCTAAATGATGGAGAGTTGGTAACCAAATGGACCCTTTTAGATCTTAAACTCTTGAGACCGTAAAATGAAACCAAATGGACACTTATTGTGTACCATTTATTGTGGACAAAATCTTATCCAACGACAACAAAATATTCTTGTGTTGATGGACTGAGAGGCTAAATCTATTGGCTCAAATGCCGAATAAATAATGAGCCTTGATATGAATAAGGTTGAAAACCTCTGATCTAAAGTAATAAGAACATTTAGTCAAGTTCTGTACTGAAGTACAGTTTTGAGGTACTTTTTACTTCTACTCCACTACATCTCAGAGGCGAATAGTACTTTTTACTCCACTGCAATTATTTGAAAACTTTAGTTACTAGTTTGAAGATTTGGATTATTATTACAATACATGCATTACCCACTTCAGCCCTATATACATTTAGTCAATTTGAAAATAGACGATCTACTGTACAAGCTCACAATGTGTCGCATCTGCAGTTTTCAAAAGAGTTTTATACATTTTATATGTTTGAAAACTTGTGAAATGGGACGTTCTGCATAATGAGTACTTTTACTTTTGGTACTTCTTAATTAAAACCACTGGCTATGCCATTCCCATGTGGAACCCAAGAGTCAGCATGATTCAATTCTAACTGCTCCATTGCTTTCCAGTCCAATGCCCAGTGGGCACCTACTTCTCTCTGGAGTACAACGAGTGTGAGAGCTGCTGGCTGGGCTCCTACCAGGACCAGGAGGGTCAGCTGGAGTGTAAGACCTGCCCAGAGGGCACCTCCACAGCCTACCTGCACTCCCGCAGTGTGCAAGAGTGCAAAGGTATCTAATAATGTGTGTGTGTGTGTGTGTGTGTGTGTGTGTGTGTGTGTGTGTGTGTGTGTGTGTGTGTGTGTGTGTGTGTGTGTGTGTGTGTGTGTGTGTGTGTGTGTGTGTGTGTGTGTGTGTGTGTGTCTCTGTGTTGGATTGTGTTCATATATGGACCTGTCCTACATCAGTGCAAATCAGTAACTGTTAGGCAGTGTTTTATGTTGTGTGTAACGTTAAACCAGAGCTCGATCAGCGAGTGCGAGACATACTGTAGACTACTGTATGTCTTGCTCTCTACAGTGTGTACTGTAGAGGGAGGGAAAAGGAGGCAGAGAGGGAGATGGGGATGGGGATGTAGAGAGAGGGAGAGTTTCACCCATGCAATAACCTGGAGACGGAGCAAGAGAAGGCAAGAGGGGAGAGCCTATTTCACGCCCGCAACAACCTGTGGGCAATGTTTGGTGATGTATTGATCATTAAATATAGGCCTGCCCTGTGATCTAAACACAGTCATAGAATGGTGTGTGTTTGTGTGTGTGCTATCAGGGCAGTGTAAGCCTGGCAGTCACTCCCTGAATGGACTGGAGACGTGTGAGTCCTGCCCACTGGGTCACTACCAGTCTGAGTTTGGATCCAGAGAGTGTGAGCTCTGTCCCGACGAGACCTCCACCGTCACCAGAGGGGCAGTGGACGAGTCTGAATGCGGAGGTGAGGCTTGGAAAAATACAGTACACAGGGTTCCCACGGTCATGAAATTCCTGGAAATATTTTGAAATTAGAAAAATATTTTTCCAGTACTGGAAAAGTTTTGGAATTTATCAAGGGTCCTGGAAGGTCCTGGAAAAAATAGCTATGCATTGTCTTTGGTTATTGATTTTGTTTATACCTCTGAAATGACAACATTGGCCAAATTGTCAAATATTAGAGGCAGAAATTGTGAAAATAGCAGATCTACATACTCACAACGCGAGGCGTTGTGAGCATGTAGATCGGCAATTTTCACAATAGAAATGTGTTATACAAAATTCCTCAACTCTTAATGCTCGTCAGGGTGCCGGGGTCCCCAGTTAAAATATGATTATTTCAGGGGTCACAGCCTGAAAAGGTTGAGAACCACTGGCATACACTACCTGTCTTTGGGCATTGCGCATAGGAGTAAGCGACTTGTTATCGAGCTGAATTATTGTTTTATAGTCCTGGAAATTGAGTTAAATATTCTGGAAAAGTTTTGGAAATTAATTGGTAAAAATGTGTGGGAACCCTGAATTTAGTACCACATAAAAACATTCTCTAATCCTCATTGTAAGGTTTAGTAATCAGATTGTGTTTGGTAAGTAAGTAAAGTTAGTTTGCCTTATTGGAGATTTAAACATTGATGACATTTCTCCTCTCTTCTCCTCAGTACCTTGTTCTGCAGGTCATTTCTCTCGTACCGGCCTGGTTCCTTGCTATCCCTGTCCCAGAGACTACTATCAACCTGAGCATGGTCGCTCCTATTGCCTCTCCTGTCCTTTCTACGGTACCACCACAGTCACGGGCGCAACGGCCATCCAACACTGCTCCAGTGAGTTCTGTCACTGTTCAGTTCCATTAAAGTCCATTACTGTTAAACTCTAAGGAGCCGTGGCAGACTGCAGGCAAAACAAATTTATTAATACTATATTCAGGTTTCATTGCATGACAGCGTTTCTCCAGCTCTATTAATTCTTGGACATTAGTCTAACTCTCACTGTGTTTGACCTGTCCTGGGGCGTCTCAGCCCCGATTTGTAAATGAGATTTAGCTGCATGCAATCAGCGGGGAATGGAAATAATTTGAAATGCAAGTGGACTACTGGGGAATGGAAATTAATACACTCCATGACTTAAGTGTGAAAATGAGCAGTGGCTTGCGAGACGTTGCCAAGTCTGGAATATAGGATTTTATTCACTGGGATAGCAACCATCTGCCAGTTCGGTGGAAAGATTCTCACTTCAGTTTTTCCAACTGATTTCTTTGCTTACATCGTCTTGGCTTTTCTCTGCGTTGTCAGGTTTTGGCTCCAGTTTTCTGCCTAAGGAGGAGAGTGTCACCTCAGCACCTGAGGTGGATGTCAGCAAGGATTACCAAGCCAGCAGCCAGGTGAGGTTCTGTGCCTTATGCCAGGGGTCTTCAACGTTTTCAGGCCAAGGACCCCTTAGTTGAGAGAGAGATGAAGCAGGAACCCCCACAACCCATAGATACCATATAGTTTCATTGTTTGACGGCACAATCATCAGTGTATTTTGGATTCATGTCAATTTGTGTTTTCAGATATTTAACCACTTGAACCGTCAATACTTAATAAACCTGACCTTTCACTCTGTACTTAGTATGCTCTACACCCTCTACACCAAACCTCTTTGGCGAAAATAGCCGATCTACAAGCTCAGCGCGAGGCGTTGTGAGCTTATAGATCTGCTATTTTTGGCTAAAGTTCTTTGAATATGGAAACTAGGGTTCAAGTGGTTCATATAAAAAAGGACTAAAAGTGTCTATCACACAAAGATTTGGAGGACCCCCTGTAGTAACTCTGAGACCCTTGCCATAAAGCACACACGCTTGGAGGAAATGAGACATGTTTACTTGGACATGTTTATGTTTCGCCTGGCGTGGAAAGCTACGATCTGATTGGCTCTCCCTGTAGGTGTTCCACGAGTGCTTCCTGAACCCCTGCCAGAATAAAGGAACATGTGAAGAGGTGGGGGCTGGATACTTCTGCACCTGTATGCCTGGATTCACTGGTAAACACTCATATTTACTCTGGGTTAGAAAAACATATTGTGGGTGCATAAAAACTCAGCATTTTGACATCCATTAGTAAAATGGATTATGTTGAGAGTGAGACATTGATATTAGGCTTTGTATGAATGAAAATCCACTATTCTTTTACATTTTAGTTTTTTTTTATTATAGTACTTGATTTTATTTGACTTACGATATGTGTTAATCCTTCAGTGAATATATATTAATTCATTCCACATTACACAGTGCAAACCTCCACTCTCTGTTCACATCCGTTATCACCCCTCTAGGTGCCAAGTGTGACAGTGACATAGATGAGTGTGACTCTGCTCCGTGCCAGAACGGGGGCCTGTGTAAGGACGGCATGGGAGACTTCCAGTGTCAATGCAAGCCTGGCTTTGTAGGTATGGACAAGGGCTCATACACACATAACCTGTAAACATAATGGATGGCATTTTTATATGATTCACAATTCAGTTATTCAAGCACTTTTGTGAGTTTTTAGATGTGATATCTGCTGCTTGCACTTTAATTTTGTTATACACACCATGAGTATGTTAATGATGGTTTATACTTAGTTTAGTGTTGGTGTTGCATTCCAAATGTGGCCATTCTACAAGCTTGATTGATTGATTGAAAACTTTATTAGAAGTTTGCATAGGAAAGGTACAGTTTCATGACGGTACAGTTCACTGGTACAAGGTCTACTAAAAGGAGATCCTAGAAAAGACTAAGCTTATTTCCACAGGAAAAAGTATCTCATATAACATTGAATGACAGACGAATAGAACACAGTACTATGCAGTAGATATAGTCGTAAAAAAAAAGAAAATAACAAAAAAGAAACAGTAAATCTATACTGTTTGTCTGCTATACTGCTATACTGTTTCTATACTGCGATGTGTTGCATAGTAATGTGTAACTTGTGAGCTTGTAGATCTGCTATTGCATGTGATACTTGTAACCAAGTATAAATCAGCCATTATTAGTCTGCAGACTAATGTTCCTGTGGTTCTTCCATGTCCCCCTTGTTGTATTCTACCAACGTGTTCTCTGTTCTCTGTCCCAGGCTCTCTGTGTGAGGCGGAGGTGAACGAGTGTCTCTCCTCCCCCTGTCTGAACGAGGGGGTTTGTGTGGACGAGGTGAACCGCTTCACCTGCAGCTGTGCAGACGGATTCACAGGTTAGATCAGGGGTTTTCAAACGTCTTAAATTCGGGTCACCCCTGTAATTAACTTTTTCGTCCACAGCACCCATGAATTACACTGTTATGTTTTTAAATCTTATATCATATTACGCTACGTAAATATGCAAATCTTTCAGTATGTCATAGTGAATCTGTTTCCATCAGAACTGACTAAAAATAACATTATTCTTGACGTTTAACCACTTAACCCCAGCATCCCTATTCTGGGGGGAATGTTCACCAAAAATAGCCGATCTACAAGCTCACAACACGTTGTGACGCGTTTTTGGGGTAGATGGAAAAAGAACTCATCAAGTACTGTGGAAATCAGGTCTGTTTTACTAAGCATAAGGTCTAAGTGGTTAAACTTCCTGAAGTGATATTGATGAACGACAGAGCAGATATGATATTTTGATAAATTAAAACTAACTTAGTGTGACTTAGTGTGTTATGTTTTCTTATGTTATGTTATCTTGATTCAGGTTCCCGTTGTGAATTGGAGATAAACGAGTGTGTTTCCAACCCTTGTCTGAACGGGGGTGTGTGTGAGGACCTGACGGCGGGGTACTCGTGCACCTGTGCCCTAGGCTTCTCAGGGGACAGCTGCGAGGTCGATGTGGATGATTGCTACAACGCCCCCTGTCTAAACGGAGGCTCGTGTCTGGATGGCATCAACACTTTCAGGTAGTCTTTTTCTGCCCTTAGTGGATGAGCTACAGTATGTCTTACTTTTTTGTTAAAATGAGCATACAGTGGTTCTTTTATATTATTGTACATTGCACAGCAATGAATCTCTCCTCTGTATAAAGAGTTATATAAAGCATGATGCATGGAATATTCATTTAAATTGTATTGCATTTGCTTTCTGTGCGGATTTCTTTTCACTCTCGGAAATTTAGCAAATTGATTTGTATGTAGTATGTTGTATTGAGTACTAGTGTCTGTGGGTTAGGCTGACAGTTTTCTTTTTGACTGTTTACACCAATGTGTTTACACCAATGTGTCTGGGTCATGAAAGAAATGAAACATCTTTCAGTGTAGCATTCTGAACATAATGCTGAACTGGCTGTCCCTCAGCTGCCATTGTGTGGAGGGCTACCGGGGCCGGCTGTGCGAGGTGGACGTGGACGAGTGCGACCCAAACCCCTGCGTGAACGGGGCCAGCTGTCTGGACGGCATGGGGGCCTACACCTGCCGCTGCCTCCCTGGGTTCAACGGAACCAGGTGTGAGACAGGTACTATAGGAAGAGAGAAATACCATACCAGACAGACAGACAGACAGACAGGGTTTCAGGGGTGGAAATATGGAGGGAGGGAAGGGGGGGAACGTGGTCGCACTTCGGCCGCCAGCCGCGTTTGCAGTGGTGGAAAAAGTACTGGAATGTTTTACTTAACTCATTTACCGCCTCACCCGATAGTCCCTATGTTCCTCTCTGCTGGGCCCGATAATCTAATTTAATATGCTTTAATCGCTATAAAACATTTAAAAGTATAATCGCTGTGTATCACAAATCGGGCTCTAATCACCCGCTGAAAAGTGCTTCCGGTCGTATATCCGTATCCGGTTTGATCGGTTTCCGTATCCGGGCGGGGGCGGGACCATGGCGCAGCTAACGTTGGCTTTCATGTCAACAGTGCTAGATGGAGCTCAGCGATGGAAGCATATTTTTCAATGGGATTTTTTTATTTGAAAGCTGTGATCTGGTGTACACACGCCTGGTACATGATCCATATTTGGACTACAGCCTTATCTCCTGTGAGGAGAAAAAAGCAGATTCAAAAACTGTTGGGTGACAAGTTTTCCTCCAATCAGGATAGAGTGGGGCCTTTCTCCAATTATGGTTGAGTGGGGGCGGGCCTTATGCGCACCAAGGCCCGCCCCCACTTGATCATGATTGGAGGAAGGCCCCCGCCTGTCAACTACATGAAAACTGAAACTTAAGTTAAATCACTTACCCTACCTTTAAGTACAGTACTTAAGTAAGTGTACTTAGTTATCTTACACCACAGAGAGTTTGTTTACTGATCTGACCAACATCTCTGTCTTTCTCAGAAATGTCCTCTGCCTTCAACCTGGACTTTGAGGTGTCGGGTATCCACGGCTACGTGATGATGGACGGGGTGATGCCAGCTCTGACGGAGATCACCTGCACCTTCTGGATGAGGTCCTCGGACACCATGAACTACGGCACGCCCATCTCCTATGCCGTGGAAGAGAGCGACAATGCCTTCCTCCTCATCGACTACAACGGGTCAGTGAGATGACCAGGGTTTGATTTTTGCTGGCCCGGGGGGGATTCAAGCCTCTGCTTTTGATGATATCCCTCCCCGGCCAACAAAAATCATCAACATACATTTTTCCCCGTTTATGGATGAGCTATTTTCAGTGAAGAGATTTGGTAAACTAGAAATGGACTAGTAGAAAAGGCAGAAAAGGCAAAAGAAACGTCAATTGAAATCAATAGACAGAAAAGGGTTAACTGAAAACAGGTTTACTTTAGGTGACATAAAAGTTCTCTGACCTAGAATGATAGTCCGGTTGCCTATAGCAACCACACTAAAAAGGAGCGGACCTACATTAGCATAGACCCCTGGTTTGCTTGGATGTGTGTGTGTTTCACCTGGCATGCAAAGCCCCCAGTCAAGCAAGTATTACAGGGTTTCAGTGGTTTATCTTTCTACGTTGTGCTCTCTACTCCCTGCTGTGCCACTGCCTCCAGCTGGGTGCTGTACGTGAACGGTAAAGAGCGGATCACAGACTGCCCTGCGGTGAACACGGGCCACTGGTACCACATCGGGGTGTCCTGGCGGAGCTGGGATGGAGACTGGCGGGTGTACATCAACGGGAAGCCCTCGGACGGCGGCAAGGGCCTGTCGGTCGGGACGACCATCCCAGGTGTAGTGCTATCCTCAGCCCGGCTGCCTCAGTTTTCAGTTGTGCTCTACAATAAACTGGGTGTTATTATGCTTTAATTATTGTGTGTTGATTGTTGTCACACTGGTGAAAGCTTTTCATATCGTCACTGTCGGGCAGAAACTTGGTATCTCCAAGTTTCAAATTTTTATGTTTTTTTTGTAAAGTAAAACCCTGCTTCATCATACAAGACTGTCGCACAAAACTAAACTGAAAACAGACAATCTACAAGCACACATTTTAAATCATTTAAACAGTTTTGGACATACAAGGTTTCCATCCAACAACGACAATACATTTTTTACTAGAATTTAACATAGTAGTGTTTTTATTTTGTTTTATTTTATCAAAAACATTTTCACCCAAGAGCTGCAACTGGTTAGAAGATCGACTAGAAAGCATGTTGATTTTAGATGAACAGCAACGAGTGAGGAGAGGTTGTTGGTGATGAGCTGTGAGTAACCTGTTGTCCTGTGGCCTGTAGGTGGCGGGGCGTTGGTACTGGGTCAGGACCAGGACCAGAGGGGCGACGGCTTCAACCCCGTCGAGTCGTTTGTGGGTTCTCTGAGCCAGCTGAACATCTGGGACCGCGTTCTAACCCCACAGCAGGTACATTCACTGGAACCAGACCTGGATCAGTACTGTTGTATGCAAATTCTCTTCATGGAGGGATTTGAACCTGATGGCTGGGGATTACCTCATAGGACAATACAACCAGCTCAGACAATTGCAATGAAGTATTGAAGTAAATTTAATATAGTACTGTATGTGATTGACAAATGACAATCAATTAAGACTATTGGAATTGTCCCGATGTGGTAAAGTAAAGATCACCCATCTGGTAGTTTATAAAGTTAAAATAAATAATGTCCTCATTGTTACTTCAGTTTAGTGTGTCTCTAATGAACATGCATACAGTATAACATGCTCCAGCTACTGCATGCGCAACAACACAGCAGTGTTTTAATCGATTGATGGTTGTGCCTTTATGGTTCATAGATCAAGGTCCTGGCTAGCAGCTGTCCGGCCAACCATGTGACCCACAGAGGGAACGTCCTTGCTTGGCCGGACTTCCTCGGTGGAGCGGTGGGCCGGGTCAAGACCAACCTCAACAGCATCTTCTGTGCCGGTGGGGGTCCTGTTGAAACTATTCTATTTTGCTTTCTTGCTTTCTTAGGTTTTTTAAGTGGGGCCTAATTGTAAATGTAAAATACTAGTTAAAAAAGCTGCTAACTAAGTATTCCAATCAGGCCTCTTTGGTCATTATAAACAAAATGTTGCCATCTTGTGCTCTTTTGATTTGAGACAGCAGGCACACGCACACATAGACTTCAAACAGGGCTTGAGCCCCTGCCCTTTTATCCGTCTGTAAAAAGTGCCCTCTCCAGACCATGAATGCAGTTTTTACTATGGCGAAAGAAATGCAAATGCCCTCTTTGCCTTGTCCATACTCTCCTGAACTTAGCATCTTATTCTACTGAATGTAGCATCTTATTTTGAAAGAATTGCCCTCTCTGTGTAGAAATCAAGCACCGACCTCCAAGCTCACAACGCGACGCAGTGCGACGCGTTGTGAGCTTGGAGGTCTGCTATTTTCGAGAGTTTCACCAAAAGGTCGTTTTGGAAATGTTAGCCCCTGCCTCTCTAACATTCTCTGCAAGTCACTGTGAGTGCATGGCAAATTATTTTTCAGGAACCACTGAAATCAGAAACATCTGCTTTCTCCCTCGCTCTCCCCATTCCCATGCAGACTGCCCCTCTCTGGAGGGCTCAGTGCCTCACCTGCACGCCTCCTCTGTGGATGTGAGCCCCGGAGCCCAGGTGCAGCTCTCCTGTGATCCCGGCTTCTACCTGGTGGGAGAGCCATTGCTGCAGTGTCAGAATAAAGGAGAGTGGAGCCATCCACTGCCTTTATGTAAACGTAAGACTCAGTCATAAATAACTCATATATACTGTACAGTATAATGAGTCACAGTGGTGTATAGCAACTAAGTATATTTACTTAAGCAATGTACTTAAGTACAACTTTGAGGTATTTGAACTTTACTTGAGTATTTCCAATTTCCAATACTGTATTGGAATTGTATCCTTGGATCCAAATATTGTACTTTTACTCCACTACAACTATTTGAAACCTTTAGTTACTAGTTACTAGTTGCTAGCTAGTTTGAAGATATATATTATAAAACATACACTTTAGCCCTATTTTATACCTAGGCTGTTTGAAAATAGCCGATCTACGAGCTCACAACACGTCGACGCATTGTGCGCTTGTAGATTTGCTATTTTCAAACATTTTGTACTTTTACTTTTGGTTCTTTAAGTACATTTTGACACCAATACCTTTGTACTTTTACTCAAGTACATTTAGAATTTTTGACTTTTACTTGTAAGGGTGCCCACACACCAAAATACCTATAGTGGAATCCGCCAATGCATTTCAATGAGAATGGAGCGTATTTTGCAGAAATCCTCTACTGGCAAAATACGCTCCATTCTCATTGAAATGCATTGGCGGATTCCACTATAGGTATTTTGGTGTGAGGGCACCCTA
Source organism: Nannobrachium achirus (assembly GCF_963921795.1). Lineage (NCBI taxonomy): Eukaryota > Metazoa > Chordata > Actinopteri > Myctophiformes > Myctophidae > Nannobrachium > Nannobrachium achirus. The sequence continues at coordinate 40,388,196 of NC_137821.1, read as the reverse complement.
AGGCTGAAGCTACACCAAAGTACCTATGAGGGTGCCCTCACACCAAAATACCTAGAGTGGAATCCGCGTTCCGCTAATGCATTTCAATGAGAGTGAAGCGGTTTCATGCCAGCAGAAGATTTCTGCAAAAAACGCTGCCTTATCATTGAAATGCATTGGTAGAACGCGGATTCCACTCTCATAGGTATTTTGGTGTGAGGGCACCCTGAGAGTGGAATCTCCATTCCGCCAACAAGTATCGATACTTTTACTTAGAGTAAAACATTTGGGTACTTTTTCCACCACTGATGCCTCATATACCAGGTCTTTGACACTGAACTTGCCTGAGATGGGCTTAACAAGTTCTATCCCCACTCGAGTCTTGTGCTGTGCTTATTGAAGTCTAAAGAGAACTAACTCATCGAATCCTACTAATGTCTGTCTGCCTCACACAGGGGTGTCGTGTGGGCCCCCCCGTCCCCTGGACAACGGCTTGTTTCAGGGAACGGACTTCCACGCGGGCAGCTCTGTGGTCTACCAGTGTAACCCTGGCTTCTATCTGCTGGGAGATGCCAAGGTGCTCTGTGGAAACAGCGGCAAATGGGGAGGACACCCGCCAGCCTGCCTTGGTAATATTACCCTTCAGAAAAACAGATTGCTAGTACTTTTTGTTACACGGTTTTGTTGAACACTTGATTCTGATCGGTCAGTCCACGGCAGTCTGTAGTAGAACACTGTTCAATAAGACAAACCACTGCTCTGCCTCTGTTTACGTTGCCATGGAAGCGGAAACTTGTAAGCTAATAAAAACCTTTTTTTAAATCAATATTCCGTGTCAACTTATTGATTTGTGTTTAAGTAGCCATGTGTTAATGCAATGTAATGTCATTATTGGGAAATAAATCGTGTGTGCACAATACAATACTGAATATGATGTGATTTCAAGTGTTACAGTAAAGACACCAGATGCTGTAGTTGTAAAGGAGTACAGCAGACTACTTTATATTCTGGAAGAGGCATTCCTCACTCAGGTTTTCAAGTACCGTACCTTGCACAAAGGCGATCTCACAGTTTGGATATACTGTAACTGTAGACTGTGTACAGTATAAATGTAGTCTGCTTGTATAAACACAAGGCAACCTCCATTATATTAAAGAAGAAGGGTTTGGAGGGTGGTAGGAATGCCAAAGGAAAAGGGAGTAGGTAGGCCCTGATATGGTTTCGTCACTTCAACCATTGGCAATCCCCATATCTGGAAGAGGTGCCAGAATCATGGTATACTCGTAGAAACAATGGGTCTAATAGTTTATATACCATGCCATACTGTAGACACAAGATGAAGCATAATATCTAAGTGTTTATTTACTGTGTTATAGACACCTGATAAAACACAGTATCCAAGTGTTTGTTTGTCATGGTATAGACACTGATAAAACATAGTAAAAATATATACTATTGAATAACATGATAAAAGACTGTATCCAATAGTTTATATACCATGGTATACACACATGACATGATTACAAAAAAAAATAAAAAAAATAACTTCAACTTCACTTTATTTGTCACATCACAAGTTTACAGGTGTAAAATGGTGGTCCAAATTGCAATTCTATTTTAAATAATAAGGATGGAAGAAATAATACTGTCTATACCACCGTATAGACACAAACAGCAATATCTTAGCTTTGCATCAGAAATTGTTTGCTTATTTTTTTACTTTTATATATATGTTGTGTTCAGACATGGATGAGTGTGCACTGGGCTCAGATTGTGATGAGCACGCCAGCTGTCAGAACACAGACGGCTCTTACACCTGCAGCTGTGTCCATCCCTACAGCGGAGACGGAAAGAACTGCACAGGTAACACACATAGTATTTGGACCAAAGTGTGCATGGATTTTAACACAGTTAAGAGTTCAATTAACACTGAGGATTTGCTGTGTATCTGTTACATTTAGCCGTAGGATTAGAACCACTTATGTGATTCCAGCATTTTGAAAGCTTTAAGCCCTTTCTCTACAAAGCCGAACTTTTCTTCAGAGAGTTCCGACTTTCCGATGTGCAGATTTCCGAACTCTAATTCGGTGTAAAGTCCTGTCCATACTTAGACCGCCTTTTTTTGGTCAAAAGGTCCGGTTGGACTACAAAATAACGTCACTCGTGACTTCTGAAAAGCATTAGAACGAATGAGAGTTAGGAAATGTGCACGTCGGAAAGTTCAACTCACCGATCATTTCGGTCAAAGTATGGACAGGCCTTAATGCTTGTCAGAAGTCGCGAGTGACGTCATTTTGTAGACCTTTCTGATGAAAAGTTCGATTTCTGAGAGACTATGGACAGGTGTTTAGTCTTTTTCGTTGACTGTGTGTGTGTGTGTGTGTGTGTGTGTGTGTGTGTGTGTGTGTGTGTGTGTTTGTGTGTGTGTGTGTGTGTGTGTGTGTGTGTGTGTGTGTGCGCGTGCGCGTGCGCGTGTGTGTGTGTTCTCCCCAGAGCCAGTGAAGTGTGTCAACCCAGGGTCCCCACAGTTCGGCCACATGGAGGGCAACAACTTCCTCATGGGCAACGAGGTCGTCTACAGCTGCGACGAGGGCTACGAGCTGATTGGCTCCTCTCGCGCCCGGTGCCTGGAGACCGGGACGTGGGACAGTCCGTTCCCGCACTGCAGAGGTGAGGGAAAGACGTTAATGTTTGGTGGCATACAAAAACAGAGGGGAATATACTTGTGCAAAAGTACAATTTCAACCATGGCTGGGGTTATGCAAGGCTTTTAAAATCAGACAAAATGTTTTTTTTTTGTAATAAAGTACTCAAGTTTGCACAATCAGTTTACACATCAATTTAGTTGAAAACATGTGACACTGTCAAGGTCTTGTCACTAGAGGGCGCCATTGCCTTTCTCCATTTCATCTATCTGTTCCTTTAAAGATAATGTTGTGCTTATTTTAACTTGGCTCACCATTTAATGTTTGCCATGTAGAACGATGTTACATACATGTTGCAATCATATGTTTTGTATTATTTATTAAGAGAAATCCCACCCAGCTGGTTAAAACAAGCAGATCAAATATGTGCAATCTGCGTCACACATATAGTTTGTGTCCCCCAGAAACAATCACCAAACCAGTTTAGTTTTGTTTGCAATAAAGCAGCAATTGTGTTCCCTGTGTGTATACTGTAAGCACGCCTGTGTGTGTGTGTTTGTGTGTGTGTGTGTGTGTGTGTGTGTGTGTGTGTGTGTGTGTGTGTGTGTGTGTGTGTGTGTGTGTGTGTGTGATAGTTAGGTAGGTAGATACAATATACTGTACTTAGTCATACAATATGTAAAATTAGATTTACCACTATTATGTCCACTGAAACAGTCTTTAGTCTTTGATAAAAGAGCTCTGTAATTGAAGCATGTGTGATGATGGACAATCGCCATTCAGCAGCAAGCAAACAAAAACCACACGGCCAATAATCAGAGTCTTCATTATCATGCAGATAAATGTTGTGGGCAGTCCCCAGCTCTCTCTCTCACACGCACACACACACACGCGTGCGCGCACGTGATGTGATGTGATTGCCATACCCGTGGCTGACCGCTTGTGTTGTGGAGGGGTGATTAGAGAGCGACAGCTGCCTCTTTGTCTAGCACTATGTTGGCTGAAGCAGCGCGGCCTGGTAGAACTGAAAGGCCTCGCCACCGCAGCACCTTCCACTTTGGCTCGGAGCCACGCATTCTCCGCCACGGCAAAGGCAGCGAACAAACCTGACCGGGGAACTCTGGGCCTTCTCTGCAGTGCTCAACAGGGGTGTCGCACCAAATTCTGGGTCCTGGGTAAGGGTTCACTGCGGGCCCCCCATGAATGACAAGTCTTTGAATATTTCAAATCCTTCTAAGGTTTTTTGGAAAAAAATATGTTTCTATGTCAGTGGTGCTCAAACTTTTTCATGTGAAGGACGCCCAAAATGATATGTATTTGGCCACGGACCCCCATGTCAAAATATTTAGTTCCAGGGACCCCCCAGCGGCAAAATTTTAGTTACAAATGTTCGCTTAAAAAAATACATATATTCAAAGATTTGCACACATTTTCACGACTTTTCAACAATAGCAGATCTACAAGCTCGCTGTGAGTTTGTATATCTGCTATTTTTCAATAGCTAAAGTATAAAATAATTAAGGCCCCTCCACCTTGGGCTCTAGTAACTCAGTTGCACTCCCCCCCCCTTGTGATGCCCCTCTCTGCAGTGCTCAACCTGCAACGTCCTTAGTGTTGTCACACTGAATTCCTATGAGCCAAGCCCTCGCAGGGCTGACGTGCTGCTGTGACGTAGAAAAACAATGCATTCAAGTTCAGGAGAGTTTGGACAGGGCAATTCTCTTGTATGCTGCCTTCAGGTATGGCATGGAAAGGAGGCATTTGCATTTCTTTCACTATAGTAAAAACTGCATTCATGGTCTGGAGAGGGCACTTTTTACAGACAGATAAAAGGGTATGTGTGCAAATGTCTACAGTATGTGTGCACGTGCCTGAATCCCGGCAATCATATTTAAGATGATCAGATGGACATTCAAATAGCGTCAGTCAACTAACGTCCCACTGCTGTCATTCTCCAGCTCTCTCCTGTCCAACGCCATCTGTCCCGGAGAACGCCGTCATGACAGGATCTAACTTTACATATGGCAGCCAGGTGACTTTCAGGTATCTCTTTTTAAACACCCATGTTTATAATGCTGCGTCATGGATCCATGACGCTGAAGGTGCCAACGAATCACAGAAAGGAACATGACTATCTCTCCCTCTGTATCTGTTCTTCTCTCTCTCCCTCTCCCATCTCACCCCCCGTTTCATCCACCCCTCAACCCCCAGCTGTATGAAGGGCTTTGTGCCCGAGGTCCCCTATGAGTTCCAGTGTCTGGCTAGCCTGAGGTGGAGTGGAACACCTCCTACCTGTCACCCCGTCAGCTGTGGGGATCCTCCATCTGTCCAGCATGCCGACTACACCATCACAGCGGACACATACCTGTCCACCGTAACATACACCTGTACCGAGGGATACAGGTACACATAAACCACTGTCAGATATAAGTCTTATATTCTTAACCACATTAACCCGGGCATGCCTATTTTAGGCTGTACCTTATCAAGTCCTTTCATGTAGTATGGATTCATGTAGTAGTCCACATGAATTATCAGCCACAAACATGAGGACTAAATGGACTCCTTGATTTACTGGTTCTGAGTACTTTGGTGTGTTTGTGTGTTTGACTGTGTGTGTGTGTGTGTGTGTGTGTGTGTGTGTGCGTGTGTGCGTGCGAGCGAGCGTGCGTGCGTGCGTGGGGTGTAAGAACCCTCTGTCATAGTCTCTAAATGTGTTGTTTTATCGAGGTTGTCTTCTATCTGCCAGCCAAGTCATTACAGTTTATCACTACGAGTGACATTGTGAAGTTCACGTGACTTTGTGACTCAGAATATCGTCCTCACTTTTATCCCATTCGCTCCCAGCAGTCACCTCATTCGTCTCACTGACAGTGCAATTACAGCGGTTGGTGTCGAGCGCCGTTAGAACGTGGATGAGTGTAGTAAGTGGTGTGTTTGTGTGAAGGCCGCAGGGATCCATGGAGGTGGTGTGTGAGGCGACGCGGGAGTGGAGCAGGCCCTCCCCGCGCTGTACCAGTGTCCTGTGTGGTGAACCACCAACCTTAAAAGATGCCCTGGCCGTAGGAGAAAACCATGCTCTGGGAGACCTGGTGCACTATGTCTGCAAAGACGGGTAAATGTGTTTCCTCTTTTATTTACATTTTTTACACTTTACAATCATTGCAAGGCCTAATTTAGACTGTCACATGGCTCACATTGCTTTTCAAGTGACAATCAGTCATTTATTTTTTGGTTATACGTACAATGCAAATTCAGGTATAAAGTGTACATTGTATTGCCAACATCCATATACCATAACCTCATAAAACTCATTCCAAAATATAAATATACAAATAGTGACGATTAACCTAGCCTGAAATAAATTAATACAAACCCATGTCTAACCTAAAATGTATGAACAGTGCCCAACCTTAATAAAAAAAAAAAATTGAACCCATGACTAAACTTAACCATACTAATCGTGCTGAACTTGTACAATGGGTGCATTTAACATACAATACAATTAAATATCAATTATTTGTCCATGAGGGCAATTCAACATTTCCCTATCGTCATCTCAATATAACTATTAATATGAAAAGTATGTATGTAACGATTAGTCAGTTTGTATTGAAGTCATAGAAGCCTGGAACAAGGTAAAATGGGAGGTAGATAATAACATCCATCCAGTACAAACACAATACAAGTGAATGACAAGTGAAACCGTTCTGTGGCGTCTGATTATTTTTGTTGCGACCCTGCTTCCAGTGCTAATATTATCTTCGCCTCAACAGCTACACTCTGATCGGTCCAGAGACCAGAGAGTGTCTTCCCAGTGGCCAGTGGAGTGACAGCACCGCCCAGTGCGTCCCTCGGTCCTGTGGGCCCCCGCCAGCCATTGACCACGCCGAGCCCTACGACACTCACCAGCTGTATGGAGACACCGCCAACTACTACTGCACTGACGGTTACACGGCCGGCAACAACTCCAAGATGGTGTGCAATGCCCAGGGTGTGTGGGCGCCCCCCGATGGACTGGAGGTACCTCGCTGTATCGCTAACTTCTGCCAGAGGCCACCGGAACTGCCCCACGCCATCCTAGACTCTGTCAACAAGCCCAAGTATGCCAGCAACACTGAAGTGAGCTACAAGTGTGAGGAGGGATTCATGCTCAACACCACGGCGACGCTGAGATGCATGATGGGAGGAGAGTGGGAGCCTTCGCCTTATGACATTGGCTGCGTGCCGGTGAGGTGTTCCAAGCCTGAGGGCATAGACCGGGGAAACGTCAGCGGCACCAACTATAGCTTCGGGGCAGTGGTGGCGTACAGCTGCGACAAAGGCTTCCTGATCCGAGGGGAGAAGAGAAGGACCTGTAAGGCCAATGGAGAGTGGGGAGGAGTTCTACCTATCTGTTCCCCTGTGATCTGTCCAAGCCCCCCGCCTCTCAGAGATGGATTCATTCAGGTATTATATGGACCAATGTACTCATTTACCAGCATGCAAACCTTTCTTGTGAGTAAGATACTTTATCATTTTAAGGAGAAGACTCAAAGCTATTGTGTATGGATTTGTATTGCATTTGAATGTTTAAGTTGAGAATTGCCCTTGTGTCTCTTCCTTCTCAGAGCAAGAGTCGGTTCATCTTCAACAGCAAGGTGATATATGCCTGCAATGCCGGCTACAGACTTGTAGGTCGCCCGGAACGAGTCTGCCAGGCCAACCGTAAGTGGTCTGACACGGACCTTCCGTCCTGTGTCCTGCTGACCTGCGACGCTCCCCCCAGCATCGCCCACGGAAGCTACCGGCGCTCGACCTTTGAGGTGGGCCGAAAAGTGGAGTACGTCTGCGACGAGGGATACGAGCTGGCCGGGGACGCGGTGTGGACCTGCCTGAAGTACGGGAACTGGGACAGGACCAGGCCTCCGCGGTGCTCACGCGTGCAGTGTCCGGAACCGCCGCTGGAAGAGAATCACCTCGTCCTGAAGGGCCTTGATTCTGATTCTGGCACCGTGGAGCTTTCCTGTGAGAATGGCTACGTGCTTCACGGGGCTCAGACTCTCCGCTGCACCCCGGCCCAAGAATGGAACGACACCTTTCCGGTGTGCAAGCAGGTCCTCTGCGGGCCACCCCCCGAGGTGGCGTTCGGGGATCCCTCCTCAACCTTGTCCTCTGCCCCCTCCTATTTCGGCTCAGAGGTGATGTACTCCTGCATGGACGGCTTTACGTTAAGGAAAGAGGGCTCCGTCTCCTGTTTGGCCAATGGGCAGTGGAGCAGCCCTTACCCAGAATGCATCCCGGTAGAATGCCCTCAGCCTCAGGAGATTTCGAATGGTATAGTTGACGTCCAGGGTCTGATGTACCTCAACACTGCCCTCTACAGCTGCAAACCTGGATATACATTAGTGGGAAATGCCACCGTTGTCTGTGGTGAGAGCGGGCTCTGGATTGGTGGGGTGCCTACCTGTCGCCCAATCGAGTGCTCTGTTCCCAAAGAGATAACCAACGGGAAAGTAGTTTACACAAAACTCCAATTCAACCACGATGTTACCTACTCCTGCCGCCGTGGTTATCGTCTCCAAGGTCCAGAGACTCTGAAATGCCTGGCCAATGGGGAGTGGGATTTAGAGCCGCCTGCATGTGTACAGATATCCTGCACCCCACCCAAACCCATCGAAAATGGCTTTGTCGAGGGCCAGGATCATAGATTTGGTGTTACTATTTTTTATAGCTGTTTCCCTGGATTCCAGTTAATGGGACAGAATCATTTGACCTGTGAGGAGTTTGGCTGGTCCAGTTCTGTTCCTGTCTGCATCACTTCAGACTGCGGCCTGCCGCCGCACATTGACTTTGGAGAGTATGTTAGAGTCATGGACCCCGCTACTGGCCTATCAGGGTATGGCTCTGCTATTGGTTCTAAAGACATGGGGGGCACTGCATTGGCCTCTCCCATGGACATGAGCTTTCTTCACGGTACAGTCATAGCATATCGTTGCCAGAAAGGGTATGACCTCACAGCCCCGACAACGCTGATGTGTCAGGAAGACGGGGGCTGGAACGGAACCGCTCCCTCCTGTGTCCCGGCGGAGTGTGACACACCTCCGACTCCAGAACACGGCTGGATCAACGTAACGGATACCTCTCTGGGTAGCGTGGTGAGGTACGGATGTGAGGAGGGGTACGAGCTGGTGGGGAAGCCTGTCAGGCAGTGTGTGTCGGGTCGGCTGTGGACCAACGAGGCCCCGATTTGTCGGCCCGTCTCCTGTGGCGACCCAGGTGTCATCGCCAACTGCACCACTCGCGGAAATTCTTTTGTTTATCCAGGGGTCGTACATTACGAATGCAATACAGGGTTTGTCCTGAGGGGCAGCGAAACTATCACTTGCCAAGCAGACGGCAAGTGGGATGGAAACAAACCATGGTGTGAACCAGTAACGTGTGGTCCCCCCAAAGTCCCAAGTGACATCAGTCTTAAAGGGGAGGAGTTTACCTATAACAAACAGGTAGAACTGAGCTGCCGGCCTGGTTTCCTCTTAAAGGGTAAGTCTATCAGCATATGCCAGGCTGATGGCACATGGAGCTTTACGTCTCCTGTCTGCCTACCAGCAAACTGCGGCAAACCCTCGTCGATCCGCAACGGCCGCGTTGTGGGCTCAGACTATGGCTTCAACAGTGAGGTGAAGTACGAGTGTGACGAAGGCTATGTTCTCAACGGGAACCCTGTGCGTGTGTGCCAGGGAGACGGGCTGTGGGACAAGCCGGCGCCACAGTGTGACATCATCACCTGTGACCCGCCCGAGGACATCAGCCACGGTTACCTGAACGGCTCCAGCTTCAACTACGACGACATAGTGGAGTACGTCTGTTTCGATGGCTACGAGGTGGCCGGGGACCCCATCCTGCGCTGCTCCGCCCGGGGACTGTGGCTGGGCACCGTTCCCCAGTGCCGGCCGTGCGTCTGCTCTCCGCCCACGCTCAAATTCGGGGCCGTGCTGGGCCGCGACCACGCCTGCGGGGACCGGGTTTACTTTCGGTGCGACGAAGGGTACCGGATCCTGGGCCCCTCTCAGGCGACGTGCGAAAAAGGAGGCGTGTGGAGCCCCGGGGTGCCAGTGTGTGGTCGGGGGAGATGCACCATTTCCCCGCCCGCAGTTCGCAATGCTGTGCTGCAAGGAGGCAGCGCCACTTTTTCAGACACGGTCCTGTACAAATGCAGGCCGGGGTACCAGGCAAAGGGATACCCACACCTCTCCTGTGGAAGAGATGGCCGGTGGGGAGAACCCAGGATCAGCTGTGATCCTGTGAGCTGCGGAACCCCTCCGTCTGTTCCGCACACTCAGATGTCAGGAGAGACCTTCACCTTCCCCAGCCAGATTACCTACACGTAAATATGACTTTTATTTGCAGATTTACATTCAGTTACAGTGCAGGGTTTCATATGTCTCACTATAAAGCATCATATTCCAGTCCATTAATGAATGTCTCTTGCAATCTCACGTTGATCTGAGTTAGTTTATCCATTACAAATATCTCCTCCACAATACTCAGCCATTGCTCATGAAATGGAGGATATGGAGCGCCTGCTGGCCTATTGGTCCAGGCGCATACCACTTCGGCTTTGCCACATAAGCATGCATGCCTGGCGGCTATGCCGGTTCGATTCCCGATCCGGACGACCTTTGCCGCGTGTCACTCCCCGTCTCACCCCCCATTTCCTGTCAGTCTACTGTCCTATCAATAAAGGCATAAAAGCCCCAAAACAAATCTTAAAAAAAAAAAAAAAAAATTTAGGATATTTGTACCCTAGCCTTGTAATTTTTTTTTTTTACTATCTACCAATAATATTTTGACTAGGTTTTCTCTTTGAATATTTTCCTGTGTCAAGTTTCCCAAGTACAGAACAACACTTGTTTTGGGTATCTCATATCCACTACTGTGGGTACTGTTGCTAAAGGAGTTATCTCAGCCATTGTTGCTTTATTCCAGTTAGTTCCTAGGAAGAATTTGAATACTTTCTAATAGTTTTTTGACTCCTCTTACAGGAAATGTTGCAAAAAAGTTAAAAAGGAAAAAGAATCCTGTATCATTCCAGCTCACCTAGCTTCCATCTGTATTGCTATTGCCTTCTACTCTAATATGTAGTAGAAATCCTATCTAACGCCTCTCTCATTTTCTGTTCACTTTTCCTTGTTCATTTTTCCTGGTGCCCTCCAGGTGTGAGGATGGGTATGAACTTGCCACACAAACAGCTTCTCTGACCTGCCAGAGTGATGGCTCTTGGTCCAAGCACAGCGTGCGTTGCCGTCCCATGCCGTGTCGTCTCCCCTCCTTCCTCCCTCAGCCCCATCTGGTGGTCAGCGGGGAGGACCTCACACCTGTTGGGGGCACCGTCACGCTGTCCTGCCCACCTGGCTTCTACCTGAAAGGCTCCACGATAACAGAGTGCCAGGTAGGGAAGAGGTTATGATATGTAGTTGTGAATTTGGTGTGAGGCAAGTTTGTGCTGTTCACAGTATTAATTTGGAGAAACGTCCAGTGTGCCGGTTGAATGCATGCAACCATTTAGCATTTTGAAATGAAATTACAAAATTTAAATGTGATAATGAAATGTAAACTGACTTTTTTGCCTTATAGACAGACAACAGACAACGAAACAGATCAATAGTGATATGTAGGAATAGACTTTATAAAATCCCTTTGTAAAATTCCCTGTATTTAATGTATTTAACCACTTGAACCCCAGTATCCCTATTCTGGGGGGAAGGTTCACCAAAAATAGCCGATCTACAAGCTACGTAGCTCACGTAGTGACGCGTTGTGTGCTTGTAGATCTGCTGTTTTTGGTGAAGAGAGTTGAGGCAGATGGTAAAAGAAGTAGTGGTTAAAGGAGTAGTTCACCCCCAAAATGACTTTTTTTCTATTGATTAGTCACGCCAATAATATTTTTAGTTTTTTGTCGCATTCCTAAGACAAAAATGTGATAACAATAAATTTACCCCCATTCGTTCCGGATGGGGACCCATTTCGAAACGGGTCCCCATCCGGGGTAAATTTGCTCGAATAAAAATGTTGTCTTAGGAATGTGACAAAAACCAAAAAATATTATTGAACTCTACTCTCCATGGCATGAGTAATCAATAGAAAAAAAAGTCATTTTGGGGGGTGAACTACTCCTTTAAAGCTGGCACTTTCATAAAGAAACAGATCACTCTGGGAAATTCTTATCTGTGTGCCCTCAATCTTGTGGTAAAGCTAATGACGATTACTTTTCCTGTTGACGTTGGTTTGCTATGTGGTGGTGGGTAGCTGAAGGGTACCTGGTCTCCCAGTCTCTCCACGGTCTCCTGTGAGCCGGTGGTGTGTGAGAAGCCACGGCCGGTCCTCCACGGTATCACAGAGGGAGACTCCTATGGCTACGGGGACATTGTCATGTACTCCTGCCTGCCTGGCTATGAGATGAAGGTACTCGTCACCCACTTCGATAACAGTGTCAACACAGAAATGTGTGTGGGGAAGAATATATTGTCTAAACTAAATTCGGGAGAATTTAATTAATAAAAAAATAAAGGAAGAAATGATAACTGAAATAACATATTTCTACTTTGTATTTATATCATGTTTAACATTTCTACTCTAATCAGTGGTTGTGATTTTCTCTGAACTTTTCATTTGTAATAAGACACTATAGGGCTGTATTTTGTGGTCGGAGACAGTATGGACAGGCCTTTAAGTTAAAGGGGAAGACCACCCATTTTCAATATTGAACTATGTCATTAATATACCTTAGGAGTTGTGTGGAAAAAAAAAAAAAAGTTCCCCCTCTTCTGTGTTGCCTAGAACTGGAGGATTGATTTTGGGGTTTGTTTTGCAAATCACAACTTGATGACATCACACCGTTGTACTTTGCAATACAAACCCCAAAATCAATCCTCCAGTTCTAGGCAACACAGAAGAGGGGGAACTTTTTTTTAATTTCCACACAACTCCCCTAAGGTATATTAATGACATAGTTCAATATTGAAAATGGGTGGTCTTCCCCTTTAAGGCATAAGAGCTGGTACTTAAGACAATCAAAATAGTGCCCAGCTAATTCTATTATTGCCTTTTGCGTTCATAATAGTTTATTGAGCTAAGTTAATTAAATCCGCAAACGCATTGTGCATCAACAGATAAATAGATGGGCAAATGGGCTATGCCTTTGGCTAACAATCAGATTTCTAAAAGTCACATGGTTTCCTGAAAGCTGAACGGTGGTATATGATTTCAGTGGTTGGTGCTGAGTCACTGTGTCCATGCTATGCCTACATCCACATGACTTCACCCCCTTTATTTGAATACAGGCAAATTCCCTTTAACAAAGATCTACAATGCACACAGAGGCTGAAATGCTAACTTGCATTACATCTTATAGAATTGTATCTTCTACTCTGAATTATATTATATTAGTATTATAGAACAATACCGCTTACTTGTGTGCAGCACTTATGTAGTAATTCAGCGTGTCACATGATTTCTGTTGTGCCTGGTACTACTTAGGAGGGTAGGGTGCGTATCACTGTGATTATAGTGGCTTACAGTGTATTCTCTTCCTTGCAGGGAGACTCCATTCAAACCTGCCAGGGGGACAGAACATGGAGTGGTACTCATCCAGAGTGTGTTGGTAGGTTTGTTTTGTTTGCGATCCACACCTGTAGAACCTGCAAAGCCAGCCATTCGACTTCAACTTTATTGTCACATCACACGTTTTAACTCATTTGTAGCCAATCCCGAGAATACTCTCATAGTTCATAGAAACCCACCATTGTCCTGTGGACGTCCTCCTTCAGTAAACTGTGTGAGAGACACACCCTGCAAAGCCACCCATTTACCTCCCTTTCTATTATTCTGCATGTCATGTGTGTCCCCAGCACTGTCCTGTGGACCTCCTCCTTCAGTAAAGAATGCACTGCTCCAGACTACAGGAGAGCCCTACCCCAGCAATGCCTCCTATGTGTGTCAGCCAGGCCTACAGCTGATGGGCCCAAAGGTCCTCACATGTCTGACCAATGGCACATGGAGTCTACCTACGCCAACATGTGAAGGTATATACTGTAGATAATGTAAAAGGTGAAACTACTGTAATAGACCATATTCACCGGGTGGCCATGTTTGTATTCTGCATTGAAAAAACGGGGTAAACTTAATGGCAAGATGTCTGCTGTGTGAATATGGTTTATTGTACAATTCACTTGAGTAAGGCAAGTCAGCCAGGGCAGGTTTGTTTGTAGGCTATAGCCTATAGTACAGTTCATACAGCATATAAAGCTTTTCAAAGTAATCCAGGCTGTTCAACAAGACAGGGATGGATTGGGGTTGTTTCTGTTCAAATGCTTAATCAACTATTTACCTCTTTCTTTCTTTCTTTCTTTCTTATACCACCTTGTCTTTCAGTTGTCCAGGGCTGTGACAGCCCTACAGATATAGCCAATGGCAAGGTGCAGGAACACAACCTGAACACAGGGCGCGCTGTGGAGTTCCTGTGTGATAAAGGCTATATGCTGCTGGGAGATCCTTTGGTCGTGTGTATGGGTGGGAACACCTGGAGCTCCTCTTTCCCCACCTGCCAACGTAAGAAACGTGTATACGCACACACACACACACACACACACACACACACACACACACACACACACACACACACACACACACACACACACACACACACACACACACACACACCCTTGCTCCCATAGAATGGAAGTGAATGGGACGCTGGTGTTTATGAAGCTTACAGCCTAATTCCAATCATGTCCACCCTCGTGTGCTCTACTTGCATCCTCCACTCACACTTTAGTCCCGCCTCCAAGTGAAGAGTAGGGAATTATATGCGAATCCGGAGGAATAAAGCAGATTGGACTGAACAGCCACATTTCTACCTAGTCTCCTCCTTCGTCTTCCAGATGTCATGTTGCATCCGATAGGATGCTGTATTTCTCTCTTAAAAATGTAGATGTTTCACACCCATGCACAACAAACAAACAGCACAATTGTGGAACTAAAATTCAACACAATGGCCTCTGAAACAGAAGTGGGTTTATAAGATGTATCATCATTATGTCGAACACTATGCCACCATCCATTATCCATCATTCACTTGTTTACTTTCACTTTGCTGGAACGAAAACAAACTCCTACAAACAACTAAACTACTAAACAACTATACTTTTACATGTAGTTAAATGTGTCGATCATCATAGCAATGCCTCGCTCTCTTCCTATAGAGAGAGAGAGAGAGAGAGAGAGAGAGAGAGAGAGAGAGAGAGAGAGAGAAGCCGACTGTGTCTGCCCCCTTTTCCCCATGATCTCTCTCTCTCTCCCATTCTCTCCTCTTGTACTCGTCCTCACTCTCCCTCTCCCTCACCCACCCCCTTCTCTCTCCCTATCCCTCCCTCCCTCTCTCTCTCTCTCTCTCTCTCTCTCTCTCTCTCTCTCTCTCTCTCTCTAGCAGAACTTTTTCCCTCCCTCCTTCTTTTCCCTTTTTGGAGCTGTGTGGAGCTCCCTATACATGGCCGTGTGTGTGTCTATGTGGGTCCGTATGTAGCCTCAAGAATGTGGTAGTACCTTTTATGACCACACATGTTAAGGGAGGGGCGCTGTTTTCAACTGCAATACACACACACACACACACACACACACACACACAGACACACACACACACACACACACACACACACACACACACACACACACACACACACACAGCTCCACTTCGAACAGAGGTTCGATTTTTTTAAATGATTTGGAGAGAAGAGAGGAAGAGACATTTGGAGCTTGGCTGATGGTGCAGGCAGGAGCGTCACACGCACACACACAGAGAGAGAGAGCGAGAGCTCTGAGCAGAGTGTGAGAGCGTTTATGAACGCATGATATATCACTGTGAATAGTGAACAAAGAAAGAAAGAAAGACAGACTAGCAGAAATCCACTTGTGAATGTGTAAAATGAACACTCAGGAACATACAGGATTTTACATTGATGCTTATTTTGACAGGTCTCTTATCATCCTGATTATGCCATAAATGCATGGTTGAAATGACTGCATTGTTCAATTAGTTGTATATTACACCACTTCCACTATTTGTTGTCTTCCAACACTAATGTCAAAAGAGCAGCTCATATTCTAGGACTGAAACAATTAAAAAAGCACCAACCAAGGAAATGTCTCAAGATTATTGAGCCGTTATAAGAAAAAGTGATGATCCGGGTACTCAAAAAAAGAAAAGCGTGGAAAACAAACGTTATTGTTAAAACGCCAACATGTTTCAATCTGCACAGGTCTTCATCAGTGAGAAATGATCATTGAACCGTCGCATAGATTCTAATTCTTTAGTATGTAAAAAACCTTGAGGCAACATGACATGTTACAAACGGAAAACTTTAGGATAGGATATGTCATGATGGTATTTAAGATAGTATCATTTCTCTCCTTGTTCTGTGTCTCAGAAAATTGAAAGAATTGTTGCATCAGCTAAAAGTAAGCCATTTACCATGAGAGGGAGTGGGTTGTTGGCTGATTTACCACTGTTTCAGGGTTGTTTGGCACTCAGCTTCGCCTCGTGCCACAACCCTGAAACAGTGGTAAATCAGCCACGACCCTCGAATGGTAAATTGCCACTTCTACCACTTCTACCATATAAATGAAAGAAAACACAGTTGTAATTTGCAAGGTTATTTAGTTATACAACTGCAACACAACAGTGGGCGGGGTCCATGAGCCAACTCAAGGTTGTTGACTGATTTACCACTGTTTTAAGCCAATCAGAATCCAGTATCTGAACATGTGACCACAAAAAGTGGTAGAAAGACACTTTGAAATCTAGTTTGAAGTGTTACTCTTACTCTAAAGCATCACAAACCAATCATAATTCTTCTTCCTGCAGCCAAGTCTTGCCCGGCTCCTCCAGGTTGGAAGGAGAGCGTTGGTAGGAATGGTTCCCAGCAGGCCTTCTACGTGGGCCAGTCGGTTCCTGTCAGCTGCCCACGGGGCCAGCAGGCCAAAGGCAGGGGTACCATCACCTGTAGGCCAGACCAGAGCTGGACCCCCGTCAGCTCTGTGTGTGAGAGTAAGTACAGCCTGGAGAGCCTTTATTGCACATTCCTGAACTGGGTTCTCACTGACTGGTAGATGTTTCTGGAGGTCGTCATAGATTCGTCATGAAGGAATCCCCTAGTAAATCTTTACTACCAGGGTTAGCCATTAAAACACACGCATGCACGCACGCACGCACGCACGCACGCACGCACGCACGCACGCACGCACGCACATGCGCACACACACACACACACACACACACACACACACACACACACACACACACACACACACACACACACACACACACACACACACATAAACAAACACACACACACCTGACGTCCATATTGACATTAGATTACATAAGGCATTCATGTTGATATCCAAAAAAATACGCCCATGCTTCCTGTTCATCTGACTTTTTCTTTTTATACCATGCACGCACACACACACACACACACACACACACACACACACACACACACCCCTACACACACACACACACACACACAAGTCTCAAATTACATGAAGGATTAATGATAAAGCTTGAAATAGCAGCATATTGATTCGCATTCCACAGACAGTAGTGTGACTCAACACCATAAGACACAAAACCAAGAGTATTACAGCAATAGTTCCTTGGTAATCGGAAAACCCCAAGTCTGTTTACTGGCTCTTTCCAAAAGAACATCTTTCTGAGTCATAACACAAGTATTTGTGTTTGGTTGTTGGGGGAAACACGTAGCCACCTACCGGTATATTGTAGCTTGAGTTCATCTCAAAGAAGCAGATAGAGATGCTCAAACCTGGTCAGTCTTACAGGTGGGTAATTAATTACATAAATGTAATCAGCACTGAAGGCCTTGGTGAACTAATCACATAGGGAACAGTGGTAACCCTCCAGTATACAGTACAGTGTCAGACAGTGCGGTACAATGTGCATGATTTTCAAGTGTCACTGTCACATCACATGCTATACTTCACAGCGTCTTTATTCTGGTAATCTACACTAGTGGTTCTCAACCTTTTCAGGCCGCGACCCCCAAAATAATCATATTTTAACTGGGGACCGCCCCCACCCTGACGAGCACTAAGAGTTGAAGCATTACATTTTGTATAACACGGTGCTATTGTGCAAATAGCAGATGGATTCAAAATTTCTGCCTCTAATATTTGACAATTTGGCCAATGTTTAATTTGTCATTTTAGAAGTATTAAAAGGTTCTTAAATTGTCACTTTAGAAATGTGCAGATACCCTCTATACACTTAAAGATTATGTTGGTTTGTTTACTGTTGAGTGAGAAAACAATGTTGCACATTAAGTTAATCACCCAAAATCACCCCAAAATAATTTGTGGACCCCCCTGGGGGTCTCGGCCCACAGGTTGAGAACCACTGAGCATGACTCCTCACTTTGATCTTCCTCTTACCTTCAGTACTCATCATCTCTCCACCTTTTAGACTCACACTCTTCTCTGGAGACATAATCATTATGGATGTGAATGCAACACGCAATGTCTCGTGCATGCTAGCCTAATTATGGGCTGCCCCTGCAGCTGCTATGGCAACCCCTGTTAGATAATCTCCTGCTCTTTCTTGAGACACACAAGAACACAATGGTAGCTATGGTGCTGCTGCTTTGCTTGCCGTGTTGCATTGTGATATGCATTTGCATGTTGTTTCTCTGCCCTCTTATCTCGTGTGTGGCGTGATCCTTTCAGAATGTCGTTGGGGAACTAAAGGGATCTCAAATTTGAATGTGTTGGCGTCATTGGGCATGAACCTCACTGTCTTCATGAGCACAGCGAACTATGAGAAATATGAGGCATGTAGGTGTAGGACTTAATGTATACTGTACTTATCCTGTCACGTAAGAATGCTGTGGACTGAGTGAGTGTGTGAGGCTTTACTTTGGTAGTTTGCAATGCAAACCAGGTAGTTTGTTTAATGTATATATTGTGTTCTGTTCATGTTTTATTTTTTAGGTTTGGTCTTGTTTATTTGTCAGTATTAGTCTAGGACCTGACTAACTGACTAAGATATGTATGCACTTAATTTAGGAGAGAATATCTCAACTGTTCTTGGCTAATATGACCCCAAGGAACAACCCAAGAACTGTTTTATAATATATGTCTTAGACAAACATGCAAAATCATGCTGGATCGTATAAAGTATGAGAATTTCTGATAACTCCCTAGTACCTTGTATGGCCGACTCAATATGAATCTCTGAATTAGTACTAGGGACAAAAGAGACTGAAAAAAATTACCTCAGTACATGACCATGAGAGATTTAGCCACTAGTAACACATCATGGCTTGTTCCATTTGGGCTGTTGTACAGGGGTGTCCTGCGGCCCCCCTCTCCACGTGGCCAACGGCGTGGTGCGAGGGGCCGTGTTCCAGTTCGGGGACGTGGCGGTGTACTCGTGTTTTGCCGGCTACGCCATGGAGGGCGCCGGCAGGAGCAGGTGTCTGGAGAACGGCACGTGGACGCCTCCCCCGGCCTGCAGAGGTAGAGAGCGCAACGGACGAGGGACTCCCCTCCTCTCCTTTCCTCGCGGGACTGTCCGCTCTAGACACAAAACATATTGTACGATCTACTGTACCCTCCCTCCCGTATCATTGGTCTTTACTTTGGGCTGCTTCTGTACGTCCCTCATATTCTGCGCAGAGGGAATCAATCAGTGCCTTTCTGTCTGCACCTCCAATGTTCTCTGTTCCTTCAGCTTCCCTTGCTTCTCTTGGACACCTGCAGTACTTGCATTTACATCGTCCTTAATTGTTTGATATTATCTATGGATGCTAATATGGAAGTGATGGGAGATACATTATGATCTATGTACAGATATGAGGACAGTGGTTGAGAGAGGGATAGTTGCATCTTTAACCCACAACTCCCTTGTCTTCTGTGACAGATTTTTCCGCTTGCCATGCACTTCCTCTTGCTGTGCATTTCCCATCCTTTGTGCACTACCTCTTCCTTTGCAGACCTTTCCTCCTGTCCTGTCCTTTGACTAGCACCTTCCTCACCTGGCATTAAATGTGACATACCGTAGTCCTTCAGTCTAGGGCCACATACTGTACAGTACACAGGGATCTCTGCACCAAAGGAGGCACTGTTCAGGAAATATCTCAGATGGAGATGTGAGCTACTGGATTTCTGGGGAATTTAATCTGCCGTTGGAATGTTCTTTTCTTTTGGTCTTTTTCGTACCAGCATGACAGCGCAAGGCTGAGTTTACTCTGAACTCTGCATGAAGTCCAAGATACTTTGGCTGAGAATTAACAATAATATCTTCCTCTCTCACCAAATAAATACATTATTTGCACAACAACATTGTTTGTAATGTAAATGTCTGCTGTGTGTGTTTTCTCCTTCCAGCAGTGTGTTGGCTACAGTGTCAGAACGGTGGTGTGTGTCAGAGGCCCAACACTTGCTCCTGCCCAGAAGGCTGGATGGGACGGTTATGTGAGGAGCGTAAGTGTTAACCTACTAAATAGTACCATAAATCATAAATGCTCTGTTGATACAACACAGTAATGGCAACATGCCTACAACATTATCCGTGGCAAGCAATTACACAAACAGTTAACTGTGTTCCAACAAAAGCTACTGATAAACGGACGGCTCAAATAGATTTGCTAGAGGGGTTTCAGTAGACCAGTGGTTCTGGGTCGGGACCCACAGGGGGGGGGGGGGTTACCCAGATGACAGTGAATTGACAATTTAAGGACTTTTAAGACATTTTTAAAGACAAAAAAAAGATAATTGCTGCATCAAAAGTAATCAACAAACAATACTACTGTAAAACTGGTCAAACATTGGCCAAATTGTCAAATAATAGAAGAAAAGAGGTACAAATTTGGAAAATAGACGATTTACAAGCTCATAGCACCTTGCGTCAAGTCAAACTAAATCGAACACCCCTCAACTCCTACATTCCAAATTCTATCAGCACTTAGAAGTCGAAGAATGTCACTGCTGCCTATATGTGGCATGTGACGAATTTGAACCATCAAGTCATTTCAGCCTTTCCATGTTGTGAATAGTTTGTGGTTTCCTTGGGAAATTATAGTGAAGAATGAAAGAAAGTTTGCATGGGGAGAGAAAGAGACAGAAATGAGTCACAATGGTTTTCTCTTTACACTGGTCTCTCGTTTCTTGCATCCTATTATAGCAATATGCATCCTGCCTTGCTTGAACGGAGGGCGCTGTGTGGCACCATACCAGTGCGAGTGTCCTACGGGCTGGACGGGAACGCGATGTCATAGTGGTGAGTGGGTGCAGTGGTGTAAACTAACTACGTTTACTTGAGTTATATATTTAAAGTAGTTCACCCCCAAAATGATGTTTTCTCTATTGATTACTCAGGCCATGGAGACTTGAGTTCAATAATATTTTTTGTATTCGTCGACAAAAATGTTATTGTAGTAAATTTACGCCCATTGATTCCGGATGGGGACCCAAATGCATTTGGCACTATGCTATAGGGCTAGACCACACATGGACAAATCAATGACAAATGACATCATCAACTTGCGAACGGCATATCCCCTATTGAGTAAAAGATGAACTGCTTCTAAAATAAATACAATATTTCAGGAGTTTACTTTATAATTTAACATTTTAGTTATAGAGGACAATTATAATGTATTAAGGCATATTTGGCTTAATAGCCAGTGATCTTTTTAAAGGGGAACACCATTATTCTAATGTACAGTATTTTAACGAGAACATGTTCATTCCTGTGGCCATTATGTTCACAGCTGTCTGCTCATCACCGTGTATGAATGGAGGACGGTGCATCAGGCCGAATAGGTGTCACTGCAGTCAAGGGTGGACCGGCCATGATTGCTCGAGGTAACACGCACGCAAATAACTTCTAAATCCAGATTTTCTGAAAAACGTATGTTTCTTGACTGCTCAAAGTTTTTAATGTCAAGGACCCCTAGAATTATATGTATTTGACCGCGGACCGACTCCCATCTCAAAATGCTTTCTTCCATGGACGCCCCAGAAGCAATGATTTGAGTAGAAATGTTCGCTTTAAAAGAATATATTCAAAGATTTCAAAGAAAGTAGTTTTTTCAAAAATAGCAGATCTACAAGCTAAAAGCGCGGCACCGAGTGCCACACTATGAACTTGTATATCTGCTATTTTTGAATAGCCAAAGTATAAAAAATTATGGTTTAAGTGGTTACGTGACACAGATGCGTTCCCAGTCTTAATGGGTTAAGTGGATTAACTTGGAAATATGCCATTTATCATTTTGTATAAGTAGATAGATATACAGTAGACACATATATAAACCCAGAATTCAGAGTGAAACTGACTTGAGCCTCTCTCTCCCACACAGGAAGAGGAGGTCTGGATACTATCATTTCTAAGATGCCACTCAGCTCCAGTGTCCTATGAAGTGAATTTTTTGTATAATTACAGTCACAATTGTAAACCATTCATTCTCATCTCCCGAAGAAGCAAAGCAAGAACCATTTTGTAAAATAAAGCTGTATTTTTTCATATAGAAAATTCCACAGTATTAAATATATGCTGCTATATACTTGTATGATGTGTAAAAACTATTGATGTGATTGTCCAGTGTATATGTGTAAACTATTTGCACATTTTTATTAAAGCATAAAATATCTTTAAAAACTTAACTAAGTTTGTTTTATTTAGAATATCATTTTTGTCTTCGTTTTTTTTTTGATTCACGAGTGTTTGCTAGTTTACGTTTTTATTGTTTAAAGATGTTTAGTGTTAAGTTTCAGTATCATTATTAGTTTTTATAACAGGAAGTATTTGTCATAATGGAAGATTTAAGAAGTTCACATAGGTAAATGATGTCATGTAGACGTCCCAATTTCACTATTATGCGCCAATGCCTCCATGATTGTGTTGACAAATTTGACCAAATTGACAAAGACTAAAGCTAGTTTTAGGGTAAAAGAACAGAAATATAAATATATTAATTATATCAATATTCGTTATTCAAGTAAACAAATCAATGCTACAGTAGGGTGCAGACGCAGAACCCTCTAACCCAGTGGTCCTCAACCTTTTCAGGCCACGACCCCCCAAATAATCATATTTGAACTGGGGACCCCCAACCCTGACAAGCACTTGGAATTGTAGGAGTTGGCATTACATTTAGTTTGACTCGATTGTTCCATTGTGAAAATAGCCCAGTGCGAGGCGTTGTGAGCATGTAGATCTGCTATTTTCACAATTTCTTCCTCTAATATTTGACAATTTGACCAATGTTTGACCAGAGGTACTAAAAAGGTCTTTAAAGACCTTAAATTGTCACTCTAGAAATGTGCAGATACCCTTATACTGTATGTTGGTCTTTTTTACTGTTGAGTGGGAAAACAATGTTAACATTTAGCTAAATAACTGGAGACCCCCCTGGGGGTCCCGACCCACAGGTTGAGAACCGCTGCTCTAACCAGTCAGAATCCTATTCACTAAGTGGTGAATGCTGAGGAGTCTTTGGCTTTTACCTTTTTCCAGTAGAGTACATTCAATATGAACAAAGATGCCAGGAGCATAATGGCCAGTCCTAATGCTCAGGCTGAAAGGAAAATTTAATTATTGATAAACATTTCCTGCCCTCTTGTTTCAGAGAAATGTAAATTGGGTTCTGGTGGGGATAAGTTGTGCATAGTCACTGTGACCTCAGTAAACAACTCCTTCTTGATGTCTACATTTTCCTTTAGCACCAAGAAATGAATATTGCCATTCACTTGTTGACAAGTTGTTTAGCACAGTGTTTCTCAATCTTTTTTGGCTTGAGTACCCCCTTTCCATGATTTCTGAATCCAAGTACCCCCTTTACCCGGCAACAACATTTTGCTTATAAAACTGCAATTTAAATATAAATAAATAGTGGTATATGATGCTATGATAACCCCCTATTTCAAGGATATAAAATAACAAATAAGAAATTAGTTTCAAACGGTGCCTCCCTTTCTCGTTTTTAACACTGTGGTCATAACATTTCAGTCAAGTTTTCATGTCAATAACTTCCAAACAACTTTAAAATACATCCCAGTTGCCTGGTCCAATGTAATTTGGGTTAACAACTCAGGCTCGTATCAAGTTTCTCCATGTGTCTTCATTAAACATCAAAGTACATTTTTTTTTACCTTCCTAATTCAATTGTAGTTAATTATTTAACTATGAACAAGCATGATTTATACTAGTTCTCCTTTTTGAGGGCATTTTCCGAGTACCCCTGCAGTACCTCCGTGTACCCCTAGGGGTACACGTACCCCCATTTGAGCTTTAGCACACCTGGCATACAAGCATTACCATGCAGATAGGCATTTATATTGTACTAAATACACTTTCAATTAAAATGTGTTCATAATGCAAGCTGCAGTGCCAAATTAACAGAATTCACGCATGAAAAGCAAAAGCATTAGGTCTGTTACTTATTTTCATTTATTAAATCCACCAAACAAGGAAAAATCATGATATACAGAGGAGAAAAACATAAATTCTCTCCGAGACATAAAACAGGACTAAAATGTTTTTTCCCTCCATTCAAATGGGACAGCAGAACGTTGGGAACCTGAGGGTAGAGAGGGGGGATAACGTGCACCCACCCATTCAGAATATATATATATATATTTTAATAAAACCATAACCAATGTTCACATACAGAAAAACAAACAGTGATTTAGAAATATTTAAGACATCGTGTTGGGGTCCAGAGGATTATTGCCGTGGAACTTCTCAAGGGGTTCTGTGGGGAAGAGTGTTGGCTCCCGTTCCTCTTTATACAGTTGAGTATAGGTGCATTGGGATGAGTGGAAATAAAAGGCTTTCTCTCAAGAACGTAGAGCTGCCACTTTCTCCACCAGCTTGTCGTAATTGGCCCCAGAGAACTCCTCAACCTAAAAAAGACAATATGCATTAAGGGATTATACAATTATATTCGTCTGTTTGTCATTTCTGTTTACAAAAAATAAATATCTTTACATTTTATATCAGAATTTCCATTTCTGATAAGCTGCAAGCTATATATGCTTCGATAATTTTGATTCATATTACGACAAATTTGCACATCTTTACAGTTTTTCACCATTGTTAACACACAAAGAGAAAATTCTGCACAGATTGCACACACTTCACTTCATGTACCTGATCATCGACCCAATTTGTCACTACTTCACACTCCTTTATCTGCCTTTCCTCCTTTACACTCTGATGTCAATTACACATCACCTTGTTGTCCAAACACTACACATAATGTTCAGTTGTTGCACAAAAGTCTCACGTAAAATCTCAATGGATCAACCTACAACATGAAAAAGAAGATGAAGACCGCACACTGGTGGCTCGCTCCCAAAGTTGAATCTTTATTATAAAATCAACAGCGTTTCGACGCCCTTCGGCGTCTTCATCAGGTCTAAAGTCAACCTACAACACCCAAATATTCAAATCTCCAAACAATCAGGTCTGGTGAGCAACGTTGTCATCTTGGGACAATGTTAGCTTCCACAGCGCTGCTCAAGTGTGCGAGTGGTTCCATGACCACCCACATTTGTCTGTTCTATACCTTCCACCTTATTCTGCCACGACACGGTCGAGGCAGATGGCCACCCACCCTAGACCCTGGGTCTGTCCTGACGTTTCCTCCAGATACGTTTTTTTTTCTTCTACCATGAGGTCTTTGCTCGGGTGGGTCTCTGCTCTGTAGCCTATGTAAAGTGTCTTGAGATAACTTGTTATGATTTGACACTTTAATAAAATGTAATTGAAATGAAAAACTGAATTCTCCTTTCCTGAATCCCACTGAGTTCTTTTCAGCTTGTAGGTGGAAGGTGTATGTGTCAGTGTTGAGGCCTGTCACTGCTTCATGCGTCACTCGAGGCGTTTCTTCTAACACTGCTTGGACCTGATGTACAGTAGATGAGGCCCTCTGGGCAGACAGGAACCGCAGGTGTGAAATTATATACCGAAATAAAACGTTTTTGTCTGCATATGTGTGTGCTGTTTTATGTTTGACTATGAAAATAGTTGCCCTACACTGTTTTACAAAAGGAGAAACACCTCATTCTCCAGTCTCCTTGTCATTCATATCATATGGTGTGTTCCATTTCTATGAATGCGTTTTAAATTTTGCACTTCAATGTCCTGTAAATGCTTGGTTCCACTTTGTGAACAGTTAAGAGATTTGATGACAAAGGGTCATCTTGCAAAGGGAGTGTAATTTTTAGCATTTTGTGTGTGCAGTGTTCAGTTTTGTGTGTGCAGTTTCGAGAAAGCCGTTTAAACGTGTGTTAACAAAAACTGAAGACGAAACAGAACTGGAGAAGAGGTGTCACATCCATTTTATCTTCTGTTCTGATAATTTTCAAAGCTAGGCAACAGTCTGTCTTGCGAGACTAGTTATTCCTGAACACATACTGTAACTAAAGAGCTTACCATCTTTCCATTCTTGTAGAACTGGAATGTGGGCATACAATTGATCTTACATTCTGCAGCCACGTCCTGAGAGGGGAGAAGAGAGAGAGACGGTGAAAATGCTTGTCAGACATTAATTACGACCAAGACCTTTCACCTTGGAGGCATGGCCAGTATTAAGTTCTTCTTATCATGTGCATTCGCTGTTGCGTTCACTTCCACATTTTTAGAAGTAAAAAGCTAGTGAAACAATGTCTAGGTAGTAAATAAGTGCTCTATGGGGAAGTGGTGATGACATTGTTGAGGGAAAATGAAGTATCTACCCTCCTTTTTTGTCTTTCCGTTATTACCAGGTACTAACGCAGGTTATTTTTAGTACCCGTCATATCCAACTTCCAAGGCGGCTGACGCTATACCAAATGGTTATGTGTAATCACTGCTAGGGCTGGGCTATATGACTTCAAATCAATATGACGATTATTGAAAACTTTTGCCTCAATTACAAATAATGAACGATTAACATTTTTGTGCGTGAAGATAGTAGATCTACAAGCTGTGACGAGTTGTAAGCTTGTAGAAAAGCTAGTTCTAAATGTTTTGTTTGATTGAATGAATATATTATTAGTCACAATGAATATTACATCACAAGTAGAGTAGTCACATTTGAGATGCAGCACGGCACAGGTACAGTTAGACATCCTGCCCAAGAGGAACATCCCGAATAAGGCCTTTTACGTGTCTTGTTTACGACGTAAGTCCTTGGCACTCAATTTACAGACATAGCAACAGTAACAAAACGGCCACCTGTTATCGTTTTATATTTGTATTTTGTATCCTCTCTTTGTGAGGATGTCTCCCATGTGTAATTCCTGGTGTTAGAAAGCCATTATATTAAACTGCAAGGATGATAAGGATGACTATAGCTCAGAGTGTAACCAAATTAGACCCTTTATACAGTAACATTAGCCTCCTGCTGACCTGCTGCCACCTTCCCCTTTCTGTTAAATCCATTGCACTTGTAAATGTTGCAAGAGGTGAATCACTTCACTATTCTTGTAAATATGCATATCACTGTGAATAGCAAGAAACGGAAATTATCTTGCTGTGCTGCGCCCATGCACCCACAGAAAAGAAACTAAGACTAAACTATATGTTGTAAATGATTAAATTCATTCGTGTTGAGCAACTGATTTCTTGCCTTAATGTTGTTGTATTAAGGCTGTTAAACATATTGACTTACCGCTGCCTCGTCCACATCGACCTTCAGGAACACTACATTCTTGTTCTCAGCTTTTTCTGCCAATTCCTATAGGAGAAATCAGCATGGAATTGGTTGATGATATACAGTAGATGTTTTATCTGACCAAGTAAAAAAAGAGGCACGAAGATCTGATTGCAAAACACTACTGTATATTATTTATATGTATAAATATTTTCATAACAAATTCAAACAATTCCCTGGTCAAATAATGTCAAGGGATTCTCTCTACAGAGGTTTTCATTTAAAGCAGGCATCATCTGGATTTCCCAGGCTGTTTATTACAGTACGTGAACTGGGACCGGGTTGCCAAAAAGGTTACCTGGCCAACAGTCATCTCAGTGGAGGACCTGCCCCATCCCCCAGCTGATAACACCACCCACTTGGCAAAAGGCCCTGCATAATACTGGAAGTACAGCTGGCAACACAGGCCTCAAGTGGCGTGCAAAATACACAACCTTGCATCAACATCATTCAAAGCTGGATGACACAGGATGAGTGAACTAAAAAGAGAAGTAACTAGAAGCAGTGCTCTTCCGAGCACAGGTCTCCACCAGACCGTGCGTCCTTGTGAACTGATCGGTGGAGTTATAGGTAAAACCACAAATCAGCCTGTTATAGCGCCACCATGAGGCTGATTTAAAAAAGAATACGTGGCATTTCTTCCTCGGCCTAGTGGGAACGTGTGTGCGCGATTTCATGATAATTGCACTTTGCGTTTGTGATTTGAGGCATTTTGTTCAAAACGGCTCAATCCTACAAACTTTGGAAGCCAATCTTAGCCAATCAGGATGGAATATGCCAAATCGGAAAGATCCGTGTCGATCACATGACTGTCGAGATACTGCCTACCGATTTGTAGGATTTTTGGACAAAATCTGTAAGAATAGTGCACAGAAATATGTTTTGCAAACATCGGCCACTAGGTGGCGCTAGAAAAGGCCCATTTAAAAAATTTAGGGCAGAGGTTCTAGTTTGGCATCCAGGGAATGTGTGTGCTCACTTTGGCAGCGACCGGGCCAACGGCGACTGAGATTAGCTGCTCACAAACTGCGAGGACGCACGCAATCCTACAAACTTTGGAAGCCAATCTTAGCCAATCAGGATGGAATATGCAAAATCGAACAGATCCGTGTCGATCACATGACTGTCGAGATACTGCCTACCGATTTGTAGGATTTTTGGACAAAACCTGTAAGAATAGTGCACAGAAATGTGTTTTGCAAACATCGGCCACTAGGTGGCGCTAGAAAAGGCCCATTTGAAAAATTTAGGGCAGAGGTTCTAGATTGGCATCCAGGGAATGTGTGTGCTCACTTTGGCAGCGACCGGGCCAACGGCGACTGAGATTAGCTGCACACAAACTGCGAGGACACACGGACGGACACACATCGGCCACTAGGTGGCGCTAGAAAAAGCCCATTTGAAAAATTTAGGGCAGAGGTTCTAGATTGGCATCCAGGGAATGTGTGTGCTCACTTTGGCAGCGACCGGGCCAACGGCGACTGAGATTAGCTGCACACAAACTGCGAGGACACACGGACGGACGCACGCACGGACGGACGCACGGACGCACGGACGGACGGAGGGGAAAACATACTCTCCCCTCAGCCTTCGGCTGGTGGAGACAATAATAATGAAATGAACTTTCAACCTGGCTTCCCAATTTTGGGGTGTGCATCAGCAAAATTATTTTTCAAATAGGGAAATAGCACATCTACCAGCTCACAACGCATTGCACTGTGTGTCAAGCTTGTAAATTGGCCATTTCCATGCAACACCATTGATGAAATCTAAAAACAGGCTATGCTATCGATTTGCTCCAACTCTGCAATCATCACAATCATCTGCAGACTCACCTTAAAGCGAGGGGCAATCTGTTTGCAGGGGCCGCACCACGTGGCTGTAAAATCCACCACCACTAGCTTGTCCCCAGCTTCTGCCAGAATGGCATGGAAAGAGTCCTACAGAATGTCAAACATTAATATAGAGACAGATCATCAATCCACACAGTCATATATTCCCCTTCAAATTCACATTTGTCTTATATTTGTGACATGACATTGACATGATACTGTATTTACACACCTTCTTTCTGGCTCATACAAGTTTGCAAACAATGCTTTATCTAGCATAAATATGGAACAATATAGAATATTCATAGTATTAAACACGTAAACATTGTGTTGACAAGTTGAGAACACAATTGCTACTGTATTACTTATTTGGTGATCAACAGTTTACATTCTGTCCATTTACAGAACTACGTCAATGGTGATGTCACAATATTATGTCACATGGTTGCAAGGCATGCCATTGCAGATGGCAATCAGCATACTTGCACACGCCAACTCGGCACACAGTACAAGCACTAAATTGTATTAGGTTTTACAGTGGAACATATTTTTTTATACCACATTGTAACCATTGATGTGGTATAAATTGATGGCAGACCTTGGGGGAAATAATAATCTAAAAACAAAGAGACAGGTAGTGCACTGCATTTCTGATCAAAATGCAGGCTGAATTATTCTATTGAAATGAAAAGCCCATGCAGAGACATGCAGACCCCAATACAATCTTAGAAAATGTGACAGGTTTGCAAACTAGGATGACAGTCGAAGAATTAAATACTTTTATATACAAATATAGTGGAGGTAAATATGTGCATTTTTTCTTTTATGTAGTGGAGTGAAAGTCAGTATCCAAACATATAAATGTACACTTTTTAACCCATTCAGGTCGGGAACACATTTTGCTGTTTGGGAGGGGCTTACAGTATGTACAGTATGTAGCAACATATTTGTTTTTGTAGGCTAATTTCTGATTTAGCCCTAACCATAATTAAAGAAGCCACCAGGCATCAAGATGCTTCCAGAAACAGGATACATTTATTTACAAGTGTTTCTGTTACCATAGTTACTATCTGACAGTTATCTATCTTGGCGTGTTTTGGAGGGGCCTGTAAATGTGGGCCTGGATATAAATAATAATTAACAGACCATTCCTTCAAAAAGTTGAATTCCATGCCCTGAAGCAGCAATGTTACACAGACATAGGTGACCTAAATCATTATATAACTCGGTTTATGTTTGCGCGTATAAATGTGGTTGGTGTTTGATGTTGCTATGACTTAAAGGCAGCTAAACTCGTCTTAATTAAATTGTTTTACTTGTGTAATGCACATGAAATAACAACACCACTTAATTTAACATGCTGGTTTAACAGATTATGGTACTTTATTAGTAGATTACAGAATGCTGATAGGATATTATCTATATATAAAACGCCGCTCCTCGCCAACTGGCGGCCCCTGGCGTCACATAAATCCACAAGTCGCGAATATCAGTGTAACACTAATCTCCCGTATATCCCACCGTCAACAGACCAACAGACCCGCATGGTTGCTGGCAGTTGGCACATCACACCAAAACGGCAATGTCCAACATTCAGGCAGCGTTATTACAAATACACAGTCCCACGTGGGCAACACTACGCCTGTGATACGGTGACTAGACTGTTGTTAAACACACACTCAACTCTGGAAATAGAAACATCAATTTTCCCGGCTGGAAGGACGCATAAATTGGCGCCTACTCCTAAACAATGACAGCGCTGCCAGAGCCTACACCAACGTGCATTATAAAAGATAAACTAAATGAACACTCACCAGGTCTTCAACTTCGCGAACCATGATGATGATGATGATGATGATGTATTTCTCTGGATGATGATCAGACAGCTGACTGTGACAGGAGTGTGCAGTATGTGTAGAGTCTGGTGTGCTCCTGTCCTGTCTGCCTATGTTGCTGCTTTATGACACACACACTACTACAGAAGACAGAACCTCCCCTTTGCGGAAACACCGCAGCATGCACTTTGATCATTGGCAGCTCATCAAATCACCATGCAATCAATCACCAATCAATGATCACAATTATCAACCTTTGTCCAATCGCCAGCTACGACCATGCTTGCATGAAAAAAAAACTAAAAACAATGTTTTCATTTTTCAAGATACATTGATGAAGAGAATATCGGATGTTACAGATATTATGTTCATGAATATATTTTTCATTGTATTTTCCCACTCTAAAGTGCAGTTTGCATCAGGATAGGCTCGAATCGCTCGTTTCTCGAAACGATTCTAGTCACTATGACTTGACACATTCCTCTCTGGTCTACTGTGGACTGAATTATGAATGAAGCCGCAAATGGTCCAAAGGCAATATGCGCAATCGCAATGCCACGCCCTCGTGTAGACTAGTAGTAGGCATGTTATCATTCATTTCTATTACTATTTTTGGAGCTGTGTGAAGCACAGGCTCCCTATACGTGGCCGTGTGGGTCTGTGTGTGTGTCTGTGTGTCTGTCTGTCTGTGTGTATGTAGCCTGAACTTCCTAAACTTCGGCACGCCACTAGTCCCACAGTTTTGCCACCACACACTCGCGCCATATGTCAAATCGACCGGCTTACTCGGGAATCGTGGGCTATTACTTTTCTAAGAGAAAGGTTCTATAGTTTAATTGATATTAATTTATTAGTGAATTAATTTTCCCCATTGACTTATAATGGGAATTGCAAAAACTCACATTCAATTATTTGTCTCTCGCAAACCATAGGGGCTAGAGTTTCAAGACTTGGAGAGGAGGTTCATAATGATTTCAAGGATTAAATAAAAAATAATTGTGTCATTTGGCCGCATGGTGGCGCCATAACACCCCACTTTACGTTTTGGCCTGTAACTCTTGAACCGTAGGTCGGACAATTAAAAATATTTTTTCCCTGGATTCCTTGGGTCATGACGCATCTCCCCATATAGGCCACGCCCATTTGCGCCATGATAGATTTTCCGCCATCTTGAATTTTCTCCAAAACACACTTTTTGCTCCTTTTCCTACATATTTTCTTCAAATGTCACAAAAAACGGTACACATGATCCACACACACACACACACACACACACACACACACACACACACACACACACACACACACAGCTCCACTTCACACGGGTGTGATTTTTTAAGTACACTATTACTCTTCTTAAAACTCTTAACAGAAATCCATATTAGCTAGTACCCAGGGGGCAAACCAGCCTTTTTTTTAGGAAACCTGCATTTGCCCCGACATAAAAGGTTGTCCACCAGAAATATTATCTATGACCCAGTAGGATCACAACCTATATGGACAACCCGGTCAATTTGTACGGCAAAGTTCCAATATGGCCGCCTCAATATTAGCCCCTATTAGTTTTAATGGGGGGTGAATAGGGAAAAATTTTAAACTGAGGGATATTTCCACGAAACTTCACAGGTTGATCAATGGTATACATATGAACATTTTTTGTATTGCAAGTTTCCATGAAATCCAATATGGCCGCCACAATATGGCCGCCATAATGTAAGGACCCAGAAAATAGGTTTTGCCTCTAACTTCTGAACCAGATGAGCTAGAAACGCAAACTTGGTGTCTATTTCATGGTGTCTGACCATGGGAGACTCAATGGAATAGCTAATTTTATTATTGGGTGTGTCTGGACCTTTATTGTGCATATTTGCGAGATGGTGGATTCCCAAAATAGAGCTTTAACATCATTTCTACCATGATTGTTGACTGCTTTTGCAAATACAAGCAATATGAATCCATTTGCTAAGATTTATGGCACAGAAAGGACTTATACCTGTATTATTCTTGAGTTTGCATGTTGTCAAAATGGCTGTAAACGAGATATTATATTTCCTGTCCGATTCTACTGTATGTAGTTGTAGCAATGACTTCAGATAAAATCAGAGACCAAAACAATGTATCTTAGAAATTATTTTTTTATTTAAAAAATTAATAAAAAAAGAGAGAGATTATCTCAATGAAATGAATGCAACTGCCTTTTTGGGTCTTTCACACATAGACATGCACATGCTTTCCAACAACTTCAGCTTCAGGGAAATTATAATGAACACATGATTAAAACAGGCTGCATTATAATGCAAATAATTGCTAGTCACTATCACTGTCATGTGTACCTATCCTGCTGCATCTTGTCTCCAGTCCTTGGCAACGACACCCCAAGTAGCATGCAATTCCCTTCTTCGCACATGAAGTTCAATCACCCGAGAGAGACTTGGAGTAGAACCGCTGCTCCTTCACTTGGAAAGGAGTCAGCTTAGGTGGTTCGGGCATCTAGTACGGATGCCCCCCGAGCGCCTTCCTAGGAAGGTCCTCGATGCACGTCCCACTGGGAGGAGACCCCGTGGCAGACCTAAGACCAGATGGAAGGATTATATCTCCAGACTGGCCTGGGAACGCCTCGGTATACTCCCAGAGGGAGTGGAGGAAGTTACGCAGGATAAGGAAATCTGGAAGTCTCAGTTGGAACCGTTACCCCCGCGACCCGATTCCGGATAAGCGGTTGAAGATGGATGGATGGATGGATGGCACATGAACAGTTTTTCTGGCAGCCTTTGATACAGCTACATGATATTGCCTTGTCCATTGATATAGGCCAGGCTGGCTCTGTAGATGGACAGGGGACTGCCTTCCCATCACTGAGAG
This sequence comes from Nannobrachium achirus, assembly GCF_963921795.1. Taxonomy (NCBI): domain Eukaryota; kingdom Metazoa; phylum Chordata; class Actinopteri; order Myctophiformes; family Myctophidae; genus Nannobrachium; species Nannobrachium achirus. The sequence continues at coordinate 40,354,288 of NC_137821.1, read as the reverse complement.
ACCATCCATATTCAGTGAAGCAAGGGATGTCTGGCTTTGCGATGTGTCCAGTTTTATCTCTTATGGCTGCAAGAGCAGCTCTTTTCAGGTGCAGGCCAAAGGCATTTTCTGTAGGTGGCAGCAGCTTCAACAGGGTTGATCGGTTATTTAGGAACTTGTACACTCTCAGCTTTGCCAGGTCAAAGTCCTCCGAATGGTCAGCTTTTGATGCATATACAGCTATCGTGAGGTCTCTAGCCTGATTCTTGACATCCTCTGAGAGGGAATAAGAGGAATTTTCACCAAACTCCTGAAGTGCAGGGAGATCTAGACCCATGCTGGTCTTGAACCATGCCTTCTTTCCAGTGAAAAAGGGATAGCTGGTGGTATCTCTGCCACTCAGGCTGTGAATAAAGGGCAGGGCACGACACTGTGCGAGTCCAAGGGCTGAGACCATGTGATGGATAGGAAGATATGCATCCTGCTCTGTTCTCACCCACAGCTCTGGAAGGTCTAGGAGGTGGGTGGCAGCATGATATAGATGCCTATATCATGCTGCCGCCATGGGAAGGCAGTCCCCTGTCCATCTACAGAGCCAGCCTGGCCTATATCAATGGACAAGGCAATATCATGTAGCTGTATCAAAGGCTGCCAGAAAAACTGTTCATGTGCGAAGAAGGGAATTGCATGCTACTTGGGGTGTCGTTGCCAAGGACTGGAGACAAGATGCAGCAGGATAGGTACACATGACAGTGATAGTGACTAGCAATTATTTGCATTATAATGCAGCCTGTTTTAATCATGTGTTCATTATAATTTCCCTGAAGCTGAAGTTGTTAGAAAGCATGTGCATGTCTATGTGTGAAAGACCCAAAAAGGCAGTTGCATTCATTTCATTGAGATAATCTCTCTCTTTTTTATTAATTTTTTAAATAAAAAAATATTTCTAAGATACATTGTTTTGGTCTCTGATTTTATCTGAAGTCATTGCTACAACTACATACAGTAGAATCGGACAGGAAATATAATATCTCGTTTACAGCCATTTTGACAACATGCAAACTCAAGAATAATACAGGTATAAGTCCTTTCTGTGCCATAAATCTTAGCAAATGGATTCATATTGCTTGTATTTGCAAAAGCAGTCAACAATCATGGTAGAAATTATGTTAAAGCTCTATTTTGGGAGTCCACCATCTTGCAAATATGCACAATAAAGGTCCAGACACACCCAATAATAAAATTAGCTATTCCATTGAGTCTCCCATGGTCAGACACCATGAAATAGACACCAAGTTTGCGTTTCTAGCTCATCTGGTTCAGAAGTTAGAGGCAAAACCTATTTTCTGGGTCCTTACATTATGGCGGCCATATTGTGGCGGCCATATTGGATTTCATGGAAACTTGCAATACAAAAAATGTTCATATGTATACCATTGATCAACCTGTGAAGTTTCGTGGAAATATCCCTCAGTTTAAAAATTTTCCCTATTCACCCCCCATTAAAACTAATAGGGGCTAATATTGAGGCGGCCATATTGGAACTTTGCCGTACAAATTGACCGGGTTGTCCATATAGGTTGTGATCCTACTGGGTCATAGATAATATTTCTGGTGGACAACCTTTTATGTCGGGGCAAATGCAGCACACCTTCCTTTGCCCCCTGGGTATAGACAAGAAACAAAAGTAGGCCTATATTGCATTTGCAACTGAGGTTAACGTTTTCCTAAATTTGAACAGTCAATCCCTTGAGCTCATCAAATGCATCTCACATTCTCATTGACAATAGAGTAGCAGCAGCAACATCCTCAACCATGGAAACAAGACCACACACACAGCCTTATGAAATTCAAATCAGTGTATAAAAATAGCCTCTTTTTCCCTGATCAAACAAAAACCTCCAGTAGGCAATCTGAGGCCAGTACACTGGATGCTTTATGTTTGACATAAAAAGGGTTTTCTCCCTTTCCCAGAATGATAATTCACAAACACATACGAATTAAGCTCTACACAATGTTATTATACAGTATTAACTTGATGAGAGGCCAAGACACAATTTAAGTGTTAGAACTTTGAATGACATGAGACAGACAGGAAAAGTTGTGTAAAAAAACGTTCTAAATGTGTATTTATTATAGAAAGGCCTCAGTAAACTTTCATATTTGACATATATATTGCAGAGAAGACAATTGTGCAACAAACTACAAAGTACAGAAACTAAGATAGTAGACCTTCAACCAAGCAACTATATCACAAACATTACATGGTATAACAAATATTAAAGTAAACAAAAAACGCACAATACTATTTATTTGGTGTACTAAGAGTTTACCCACTTTCTACCTGATGTACTTATTTTGCGCTTTTGTTATAAGTGAAAACAACCAAAGTTCAAACTTTCAATTAAGCTCACAACGCATTGCGAGGCATTGTAAGATCATAGATCGTCTATTTTTGATATTCATCATAAAACGAAGTATATCGTCACTGTCAGGTGGAAACCTTGTATGTCCAAAACTCTTCCTCTTTTATTATTTTAAAATACATTTTAAAATAGTGAAAATAGCCGCCAAGGTCACCACGCTTGGCGATGTGTTGTGAGATGTTGATTGGTTATTTTCACTACTTTGGTTTAACACACATGCATGATGAAGTTGGGCATTCATCTACAAAAAAAAAATTAAAAGTTGAAATATGGAGAATGAGATACAAGATTTCTGACCGACAGCAATGATATAATAGCCCCCCCCCCCCCCCCCCCCTTCCTGTGTTGCCTAGAACTGGAAATGGTTGTTGGGGTCATGTGATCACATGGGACTTTTTTCTTATTTCCACACAACAGCTCTTATTTCCACACAACAGGTACCGGTATATGGTTCAATATAAAAAATGAGTGGTATTCCCCTTTAAGTGGTTAAATGTGTGTTAATGTGGGTGTCAAAATCTCCAGTAAGTACTACCAGTAAGGCTCCCTAATCGGGAGATAAGCGACCGTAGGTCACTTATCTCCACAAATAGGGCAAAAATGTGTTTTGCCAAAATCTTCCTGATCCATGTTGATGACATGAGTGTAGACATACTGTGTAGTGATTTTCGTGATTTTAGGGCAAAATCTGTAGGAGCAGTGTCCAAAAATGTGTTTTTAAAAATCGGCCTGGAGGTGGCGCTATATGGGACAGATTCATGTTGATGGGATGAGTGTAGACATACTGTGTACCGATTTGCGTGATTTTAGGGCGAAAATTGTAGGAGCAGTGTCCAAAAATGTGTTTTGCAAGAATCGGCCTCATGGTGGCGCTAGAAGAGGGCCATGTGAGAAATGTTCAAAGTGTCTTGATCCTCGTTGGGATTAGACTTTGACAATGGCCTTGCCAATGTTTTCTCCCTGTAGCAATCCCATGAAAGCAGCTGGCATGTTTTCAAATCCTTCAGTAATATGCTCCCTGTACTTCACTTTACCCTGGAGGGATGAAATATGCATAACACAATCACACATCACAGTTATAATCACATTGCATGACTGTGGCCATAGATCTCCATCATGGCCACAGTCACAAGTCACAAATGTAAACATTTGCAAAGAATAAAAATAAAGCTATTAACAGAAAAATACAATTGTTTTTTACGTCTGATATTATGGCCAAAACATGTATTGAAGGTTCCGTTAAGGCTCATTATGATTACAGTATTCTAGTTTGCCCAATATTCAAACAACTAGAAGGCCAAAATGTCTCTAGCTTAAAACCAGAAAAGGGTACAAAAAGCGTAGAACATTAAACGAGAGAGTACTTTTCATAACTCACCTCCTTGACCCAGGCCATCAGCCTTCTGAGGGACTCAGGGTGTTTGTGTTCCCACCTACTCTGCATGAAGCCCTCCATCTTCAGCTGCTTGAAGATCATGGTGAGGTGAGGGTACGGCCCTGAGGGGGTACAAAAGAATGGGTGGTTGGATTGATTGATTCATCACTTAACAATCTAAAAGCTCAGAACTGATCAACTTGTGACGTGTTCTGAGCTTGTAGATCTGTTATTGTGGGCTCGCCTATAGGCGAGCACACTTTAGTTCTTGTCATTATTTATCTATCATGCATACTGTAGACGGGAACTTCGGTTCCGTTCTACTCCTACATACTTAGTGAGAAAATGAAAATAAAAACATCAATGTGTTCAGTTTACAGTGGCGAAGTGTGCTATTATTTTCTATAGCAATCGGCCAAATGGTGGCGCTGTAGGAAGCCTTCGAAAGTGCGATCTTTGAACAGGTATAGCTCATGCTGTGTTATACATACAGCCATGAAACCTGTATACACTTATGCGTCTCCTCATGCCGAACAACTTTTACCCTCTAACTTTTGACCTCTGACCTTTAGGTCTCCCACAATTCGGAATTATATGAAAAACAGTAAAAATCTATCTCCTCCTGGTTTTTTTTCGTTACGCGCACGAAACTTTTTTTTACATGAACTTTGGACCAATACGGTCAGATTTATCTCGGCGGATTTCTTTTAAAGTGAAATATCATTTTTTAATAATTCAATGTATATTGCGGTTTTATGCAAATTATTCTTCGGCCTCTAAATCATACATGCAAAGTTACACGTTCATGGCATTTGGCAAAGATGTAGAGGGTTAGTCAAAGTATCACTGAAACCAATTTTATTCCAATCGGCCAAAGGGGGGCGCTATACGAAGAGTTTGAAATTTCAAACTTCAAACGGGCATAAGTCATGACTCGTTTCGTTTGAAGTCATGCAACTTGCTTACACGCGTGCTTTGACTCGAGCGGAAGACATCTGTGTCATTGTTAAGTAACCGCCGCCCTTCGATTTTCCGCCATTTTGAGCAGTTTGTAAAACGCGTAAACCCGCTTTTATTCTGGAATTTTCGCTCCACGTGCACAAAACTTTTTTTACGTGAACTTTGGACCGATATCTAAAGATCTGTCAGATCGGATTTCTTTAAAATGTAAACATGCTTTTTTAATAATTCAATGAATATTGCAGTTTTATGCAAATTATTCTTCTGCCTCTAAATCATCTTGCAAGCACATTCCCAATAGGTCAAGGAATAGATACCACCCTTCTCACATTGGCCTGTTATAGCGCCACCAGCAGGTCAACTTTTGCACAACACATTTTTGGAACAAAATGGACCAATCTTTGACGTCAGTAACGTCAAAGAGAGCACTGCCTGCGATCTTGACATTGTGTACTTTTATAGCCATTATTTTCTGGCTTGAAGCGAGCCCACAATTGTTTCGAAGGAACAATATTTTCTAGTTTTATAATGAAAACCAAAATATTATCGGGAAGCCAGGTGTAAAGTCTCTGAGAAATGATGAGTGTATGACCTACAGTATGTCCAATGTTTGCAATACGGAACAGCGGCTCCCTCTAGTTTCAAACTCAAGTATAACATCAAATGCAAATATTCCCTTTCCCTACAGGAAATGTATAGAATTTCTAAGTCATTGTATTTGTCTTTCAATGACGGCCACACATGGATGCATGCTCAGAAGATGCAGGGAAAAGCAAACCTGTTTGTGGCGTGGTGTCATTGTACAAGGAAATGCCTCCACACACGGCTATCCTGCCATAGTTCTTCATCTGTGGCAAGGCAACACTGGAGAAAGGCCCTCCCACCTGCCCGCCAAGGAAAAGATTATCAGTTGGATGATTCCCCTCAAAATATTACCACCCTATAACACCCTCAAATAGGAAAAAAGTTCCTAATAACCCTATAAGAGACACAAATACATCCCAAGATTGTTTAATGGTAATGACGGATGAGGCACGTATGTATGTGTAATCGATTATGAATCATTACATTCTCAAAGTAGCAGTCATATCCATCTGAGGAGGCGTCTTTCAGGGCCTGGTCCAGTGACGCAACGCTTTTGTAGTTGAAGGCTTCATCAAAGCCCAGCTCTTTGAGGAAGGCCACCTTGGCATCGGAGCCTGCGCTGCCCACCACCTTGCAGCCCTTCAGCTTGGCGATCTGGCCGACCACAGAGCCCACTGCCCCAGCCGCTGCGTTCACCAGGAGGGTCTCCCCGGCCTTGAGCCCCAACACCTCCTCTATACCATACAGAGCAGTTAGACTGAAAGAGACAGAGACATTACATTTTATATGAAATATACTTGACAACAAGTTTTTCTCTCAAATACCTGGAATGCGCCCGAGTCGCCTTAGATTTTTAACCACTTTAACCATTATTGTATGCTTTAACTTTAGAAAAATAGCAGATATACAAGCTCACAGCGCGGCACAGAGTGCCGCGCTGCGAGCTTGTAGATCTACTATTTTTGAAAAATCGTGAAGATGTGTGCAAGTCTTTGAATATCTTTGACCCGATCTTTGACCCGACTTCTAAATCCTTCCTCTAAATCAGTGGTTCTCAAACTTTTTCATGTCAAGGACCCCCAGAATTACAGGTATTTAGCCACGGACCCCCATCTCAAAATATGTTGTCCCAGGGACCCCCCAGAAGCAAATATTTGAGTTACAAATGTTCGCTTTTAAATAGATATATTCAAAGACTTGCAAAGAAAAATCATGATTTTTCTAAAATAGCAGATCTACAAGCTCGCAGCGCGGCACTCGGTGCCGCGCTGTGAGCTTGTAGATCTGCTATTTTTCAATAGTTAAAGCAGTCAATAATCCTAGGCCTAAATGGGTTAAATGAAAAACTACAAATGTAGCGTAGGTTGTTAGCAAGTCAGTTACCCATCTGTTTCCTGCAAGTCTAGCCCTCAAAGCATGCTTCTTCAGAGCCAAGAGGGTGTGTTCACCCAGGCCTAAAAGCACCATGGCCATGAAAACATGATAACTAATTTGCTTTGGAAAACATCTGGAGCCCAGGTGTTTATTTTGTCAGAGGAAGATGAAACATCCAGCAGCCAGTCAAAAGAAAAAGTTCAGATAAACCAAAAACAACATCAACCTAACAACTTAACTACCATTGAAGTTGTTCAACAACACGATTCTGACTAATTTACCGTTGCAACTCGGCTTCTTCATATACACAAAACAACAGCTGATAGTGACTTCCAGATGATTTGTTTAAATGAAGCCTAGTGAGAATTCAAGTTGTTCTTGTTTCCTTCCTACACAAGCTTCGCCTTAACCTGTATTGATATACTGTAATTGCTTGTTGAAAACTAAATTACTAAACTAAAACTAAATCGATTAGTATGAACTTAAGCCCTAATATATATATATATATATATATATATATATATATATATATTGTGGAGACTGAACCCAAACCAAGGCACAAGAGAGCAAAGACAGTGTTGCCAACTCGGGCATTTATTGAACAGTTCTTATTTTACAACAGCATTGTAATGCAACGTAGCATGAATGAACAACATAAATGTGAATAACTGAAATTGTCTTTTAATAAATCAACACAAGGTTTTCCCTCTGGACGGGGCTGTCGTTTCTCCTCTTCGTGGGGCGGCCAGGGGGGTAGGTAAGAGTTACTTTAAAGGGGTTTCCCTCCACAGGAAACAGGCGAGTATAATTCCATTGTATAGTCTCTCTTCCCCACAGGCGCTAGGTGAGTATAGTTCCTCTCTACAGGTGACAGGTAAAGTATTTCTTTCCCATAGGTAATAGGTGAGTATAGTTCTTTTCCACAGGCGACAGGTAATAGGTGAGTATAGTTCTTTTCCACAGGTGACAGGTAATAGGTGAGTAGGTGCCCGCTCTTTACACAAATCCGTCTAATTCTCTATCTTCTAAATAAAATGAACACGGGGTATAATGGGCCTGGGGCCAGAGAATTTCTGGATACTAGTAAGGTTTTAAGGGAAGTGAGATATACTCAACAAAATAGGAATAGGGGTGGCTCGCTGGGGGTCCGGAAGGTAAGGCTGTGGTCTCCTTTTCCAGGTCCTTCTCCTCAGCTCGCCGAGTACACACTCTCCAGTGATAGGTACACACTCCACAGTGAGTCAGGTTTGCGCTCCTCATTGATCCAGGTACACACTCCTCAGTGTCAGTCCGCTCCCAGTCCATGCCTAGAAGTAATGAGTAGAAGGAACATTACTATAATGCACTTTACACAGTAACATGCTTTGGAGAGGGAAATATGGTGGCTCTTACCGCCTGTCTGCCCATGATCAGCTTGTCAGAGACTCCCAGCACAGACTGAAGGGGAGAGCGAGCTCAGTACTTATGCACCCCTGTGTTGGGTGGGGCCCACAGGTGCATACGCTTGTGCCTGATGAAGCGTGTGGGCCGGCAGGTAACGCCCGTCAATCACTTGGCCCACACAGTGTGTTGGTCTGCTAGGGCTCGCTCTCCCATCCAGGGTGCGCTTCTTTGACATGCAGGGCCTACCTGGCGGGCGGTGTCCGAACGAACCACCACACATCCCCCCCCTTAAGTTTGCTACTGGTTCGCAAACTTGCCGCTCTTCCTCATAGAGCCTGGACAGGGCATCGGCATGGGGAATATCCTTCCCTGGTTTATGCTCCACCTCAAAGTTGTAATCCTGCAACTCCAGAAACCAACGTGTTATTCTCTTATTAGTGTCCTTACTTTTAGCCATCCATTTCAATGGTGCGTGGTCCGTTATGAGAGTGAAACGCCTTCCCCACAAATAATAGCGTAGGTGGGGTATGGCCCACTTAATAGCAAGAGCCTCTTTCTCTATCGTTGCATAATTAAGTTCATGCTTTAAGAGCTTTCTGCTAATGAAGACTATTGGGTGCTCTTCGTCATCAATGACTTGCGAGAGCACGGCCCCGAGGCCTGTGTTCGAGGCGTCGGTGTGGAGTAAAAAATTCTTACCGAAGTCCGGGGTTTTTAGGACCGGCTCATCGCAGAGCTTCAGTTTGAGGCCTCGGAACACGGCCTCGGTCTCCTCTGTCCAGCGCAGCATATTGGGCCGACTTTGTCGGGTCATCTCGTACAAGGGAGCTGCAAGGGTAGCATAGTTATTTATGAACTTGTTATAGTAGGACATGATTCCCAAGAATGACTTTAACTGCTTCTTGCTGACGGGTTTGGGCCATTCGCGTATACGCTCCACTTTGCGTAATTGGGGTTTTACGCACCCGCGCCCAATAGTGAAACCCAAATATTCGGCCTCATACAGACCTATTCGGCACTTCTTGGCGTTGGCGGTCAGACCCGCTCGTCGGAGAGCTCCCAGGACTGCTTCGATGTGATGGAGGTGATTCTCCCAGGTGCTGCTGTGGATCACAATGTCATCTAAATATGCGGCGGCATAGAGATGATGGGGCCTTAATACTCGGTCCATGAGTCTCTGAAATGTTGCGGGGGCACCGTGTACCCCGAACGGTAAGACAGTATATTGGAACAGCCCTTCAGGGGTAGAGAAGGCTGTTTTCTCTTTGGTTTCTTTTGTAAGGGGCACTTGCCAATAGCCTTTTGTCAAATCGAGGGTGCTTACAAATCGAGCGGGGCCCAGCCGCTCGATTAATTCATCTACCCGGGGCATGGGGTAAGCATCAAAATTTGAAATCTCATTTAATTTACGGAAATCATTGCAGAACCGGATTGTGCCGTCCGGCTTGGGGACCAGCACAATGGGACTCGACCAGGCACTGTGTGACTCCTCTATAATTCCCAGTTGTAGCATATTTGTTACCTCCTCTTTTACGGCTCCTCGCCGGGCCTCTGGGATACGGTACGGACGTTGTCTCACTATTTTCCCCGGGGTTGTTTGGATGTCGTGCGCAATAGCGTGGGTACGGCCCGGCAGTTCTGAGAACCGGTCCGCATTCCTGCTCAGAAGCTCACGTATATCTTGCGCCTGAGCTGGGGACAGTTCCTCTCCAATAGGGACTGGAGGCGGGTTCTGAGAGGAGAGAGTGGTTAGTAGGGCCGGGAGAGCGACAGGAGGCACAACGTGCCACTTTTTCAGCAGATTAATATGGTAAATTTGCATAGTTTTCCGCCGCCCTATTTGGCGCACGCGGTAGTTGACCGGGCCCAGTTTCTCCATAATTTCGTATGGCCCTTGCCATTTTGCGAGAAATTTACATTCGCTCGTGGGAATGAGCACCAGCACTTTTTCGCCCACCTCAAAGCTCCGCAGCGTGGCGCCTCGGTTGTACACCCTGCACTGGGCGCGCTGCGCTTGTTCCATGTGTTCACGAACGAGCGGCCAGATCTTCTTGGCTCTCTCCTGTAATTGTTCAACATGGTCAATGACAGAACGATGTGGGGAAGGTTGGCTTTCCCAGGTTTCCTTTGCTATATCCAACAGCCCCCGTGGCTGCCGTCCATATAGCAATTCAAACGGGGAGTACCCCGTAGACGCTTGAGGCACCTCCCGTATGGCGAACAACACCAGCGGAATCAAGCGATCCCAATCTTTGCCATCTATATCTATCAACTTTTTTAACATCTGCTTTAAACTTTTATTAAAGCGTTCCACTAATCCGTCCGATTGCGGGTGAAAGATAGAGGTCTTTATTTTATCTATTTTAAGCCATTTATAGAGTTCGGTGATGACGCGAGACATGAAACATGTGCCTTGATCCGATAAAATGGCATCGGCTATTCCGACCCGGCTGAATAGCATGAAGAGCTCGTGCGCCACTGCTCTGGCTGTAGCGGCTCTCAGGGGTATTGCCTCGGGGTACCGAGTTGCATAGTCTAGTATTACCAATATATATTTGTGTCCCCGAGCCGATTTGGGGAGGGGGCCGACTATATCCATACCAATGCGGCTGAATGGGGTGGAAATGATAGGCATAGGTATGAGAGGGTTACGTTGGAAAGGACGGGGTGCGGTGAGCTGGCATACACCGCAGCCTTTGCAGAAGTCCTCTACTGCTCGTTTTATGCCTGGCCAATAAAACCGTGCATTGATGCGATCGGTGGTTTTCTTCACGCCCAGGTGCGCCCCCAGCTGGTGCGTGTGGGCCAAATACAATACTCTGGTGACATATTCTTTTGGCACGAGCAGCTGTTCTATCACGTCCCCAGTGTTGTTCCGCCACCCTCTATACAGTAAATCCCTCCGCACAAAGAAATAGGGGGAAATTAATTCACTCACCCCTTCACATAGTTTCCCATCAATCGCGCTGACGTTCCTCCGAGCATTTTCCAGGTTCGGATCGTTCCACTGTTGTGTGGCGAAGTCCCCTCTGAGCGGAGAGCTCTCATCCTCCTCTTCGGGGAAGTCAGGCCACGCCACCGGCTCTGGCTCTTCTGACGAGGTGCCCCGCGGCGCTTCCTCCGCCTCGGGTGCATCTCCCTGCAGCTCCTCGTCTGGAGAGGGTTCGCTCTCTGGTCCCTCTGAGTCGGCGCGGAAGACCGGGCACGCGGGCAATGAGTTCCTCCAACGGGGGCCCGGCCGGATCTTTCTTCTTCGCCGCGGCCGCGGCGGTCCTCTGCCCCCCGGGTTCCAATGTCTCTCAAACAGCACACAGTCCGTGCCGATGAGCAGTGGGACCGGTAGGTTAGGTACAATTCCAGCTTCCACTTCGACATCTCCTTTGGTGGATTGGACGCGTATCAGCGTCGTTGGGTAGGAGCGCACATCCCCATGCACACAGCTGACCGGCATACGGCTGGAGGTGGGACGCCCGGCATGCTCAGCGTGTACCAGCGTGACGACGCTCCCCGAGTCGAGAAGAGCCTGGGTGTCCACTCCGTCAATTCTCACCGGCAGGTTGGAGTGGCGCCGCCGCTGGCTCCCGGAGTGAAGGCAGGGGCGTCGGCCGTCGGAGGCGGCGGTGGCGGATGGCATGGATACGTCCCGGTCTCGGTCCGGGCAGGACCATGCGATATGATCCGCTTTCCCGCAGACGTAGCACCGGCGTGATGTCTGCGGTTGGCTTCGGGCAGTCCGCTCTGTGGCGGCTCGTCTCGTAGTAGTAGGCGACAGGGGAGTAGCCGGAGGCCGCGAGCGGTCCCGGTTGTAACGTGCCTCCCCCGTCCCTCTGGGAATCTCTGACTTTGTGCTCCTCATCATCTCTGTACTCACTTGGTGATTTTCCAGGAGCGCAACCAGGGCCTCCACGGAATTTGGGCTCACCTGTGAGGCATAGCGGCGGGCATCAGGCGGCAGGGAACGTATACATTTGTCTATGACAATTCTCTCAATCAGTGGCGGGTCACCGGCCGTAGTCAGCCACCCATGAGTTAGGCGGAGGAGAGCGGCTATTTGGGGCCGAGGCGGCAGCGCCGCTTGCATGTTCCACCCATGGAAGCGCTGGGCTCGGGCCGGCATACTATAACCTTGACTAGCCAAGATAGCTGCTTTCAGGCGCCTATATTCACGGGCCTCTGCCAGGGGTAGGTCACGGCACACACGTTGGGCTTCTCCTGAGAGGAAAGGAGCGATGATGCTGCCCCAGTCGGGGACGGGCCATCGTTCCCGGGCAGCGGTGCGCTCGAACACCTCCAGGAAGGCTTCAATATCATCATCGGGGGACAGTTTCGTTAACACTTCTCCAGGCGAACGTGTGGGATTAACGTTTTGGTCAATTTGGATTTTCTCTATTAATTTAGTCACCGCTTGCTGTAATTCGGCCTGGCTCTGTAACAGAGCGTCTAGGGCCGGTGTGGTTGTCATATTGCGTCTAGGTGAGGTTCAGTACCCGTATTCTGCACACCATGTGTGGAGACTGAACCCAAACCAAGGCACAAGAGAGCAAAGACAGTGTTGCCAACTCGGGCATTTATTGAACAGTTCTTATTTTACAACAGCATTGTAATGCAACGTAGCATGAATGAACAACATAAATGTGAATAACTGAAATTGTCTTTTAATAAATCAACACAAGGTTTTCCCTCTGGACGGGGCTGTCGTTTCTCCTCTTCGTGGGGCGGCCAGGGGGGTAGGTAAGAGTTACTTTAAAGGGGTTTCCCTCCACAGGAAACAGGCGAGTATAATTCCATTGTATAGTCTCTCTTCCCCACAGGCGCTAGGTGAGTATAGTTCCTCTCTACAGGTGACAGGTAAAGTATTTCTTTCCCATAGGTAATAGGTGAGTATAGTTCTTTTCCACAGGTGACAGGTAATAGGTGAGTATAGTTCTTTTCCACAGGTGACAGGTAATAGGTGAGTAGGTGCCCGCTCTTTACACAAATCCGTCTAATTCTCTATCTTCTAAATAAAATGAACACGGGGTATAATGGGCCTGGGGCCAGAGAATTTCCGGATACTAGTAAGGTTTTAAGGGAAGTGAGATATACTCAACAAAATAGGAATAGGGGTGGCTCGCTGGGGGTCCGGAAGGTAAGGCTGTGGTCTCCTTTTCCAGGTCCTTCTCCTCAGCTCGCCGAGTACACACTCTCCAGTGATAGGTACACACTCCACAGTGAGTCAGGTTTGCGCTCCTCATTGATCCAGGTACACACTCCTCAGTGTCAGTCCGCTCCCAGTCCATGCCTAGAAGTAATGAGTAGAAGGAACATCTATCTATCTATAAATGCGAGAAGTCTCTGCGTGTGTGTGTGTTTGTAATCCGCGTATCTCGAGAACCGTTCGTCCCACCGGCTTCAGATTCGGCACGCGCGGGTCTCGACCCGACCCGACGCGCGGTTTTCCCAAACCGGCGCGAAACGTTCGGAATCTCCTTATGCGGGGTTGATTGTTGACATCAGGCTGTTTCTGAGGAAATCGGCGAAAGCTCTGACTCATTGTGACATCACTTCATAAAAGGCTCTGACATCACGTACGCCACATGAGTCAACAAAAAATCTCTGTGAGTGTGTATGTATGTAGGTAATCCACGTATCTCGAGAACCGTTCGTCCCACGGGCACGCGCGTTCTCCATATGGGCATAAAATGAATGCCCCCATATGAGAACCGTTCGTCCCACGGGCACGCGCGTTCCGTCCCACGGGCACGCGCGTTCTCCATATATGGGCATAAAATGAATGCCCCCATATATGGGCATAAAATGGATAAAGGGACACAGACAGACAGATTCAGAGATCTCCGAGAACCGTTCGTCCCACGGGCACGCGCGTTCCGTCCCACGGGCACGCGCGTTCTCCATATATGGGCATAAAATGAATGCCCCCATATATGGCCACGGCACGGAGTGCAGTGCCGGGTCTCGACCCGACCCGACGCGCGGTTTTCCCAAACCGGCGCGAAACGTTCGGAATCTCCTTATGCGGGGTTGATTGTTGACATCAGGCTGTTTCTGAGGAAATCGGCGAAAGCTCTGACTCATTGTGACATCACTTCATAAAAGGCTCTGACATCACGTACGCCACATGAGTCAACAAAAAATCTCTGTGAGTGTGTATGTATGTAGGTAATCCACGTATCTCGAGAACCGTTCGTCCCACGGGCACGCGCGTTCTCCATATGGGCATAAAATGAATGCCCCCATATGAGAACCGTTCGTCCCACGGGCACGCGCGTTCTCCATATATGGGCATAAAATGAATGCCCCCATATATGGGCATAAAATGGATAAAGGGACACAGACAGACAGATTCAGAGATCTCCGAGAACCGTTCGTCCCACGGGCACGCGCGTTCCGTCCCACGGGCACGCGCGTTCTCCATATATGGGCATAAAATGAATGCCCCCATATATGGGCATAAAATGGATAAAGGGACACAGACAGACAGATTCAGAGATCTCCATATATGGGCGTGAAATGGATGCAAATAGACAGATATCTCCATATATGGGCATATATGGGCAGACGTACGCCACATGAGTCAACAAAAAATCTCTGTGAGTGTGTATGTATGTAGGTAATCCGCGTATCTCGAGAACCGTTCGTCCCACGGGCACGCGCGTTCTCCATATATGGGCATAAAATGAATGCCCCATATGAGAACTGTTCGTCCCACGGGCACGCGCGTTCTCCATATATGGGCATAAAATGAATGCCCCCATATGACCGACGCGCGGTTTTCCCAAACCGGCGCGAAACGTTCGGAATCTCCTTATGCGGGGTTGATTGTTGACATCAGGCTGTTTCTGAGGAAATCGGCGAAAGCTCTGACTCATTGTGACATCACTTCATAAAAGGCTCTGACATCACGTACGCCACATGAGTCAACAAAAAATCTCTGTGAGTGTGTATGTATGTAGGTAATCCACGTATCTCGAGAACCGTTCGTCCCACGGGCACGCGCGTTCTCCATATGGGCATAAAATGAATGCCCCCATATGAGAACCGTTCGTCCCACGGGCACGCGCGTTCCGTCCCACGGGCACGCGCGTTCTCCATATATGGGCATAAAATGAATGCCCCCATATATGGGCATAAAATGGATAAAGGGACACAGACAGACAGATTCAGAGATCTCCGAGAACCGTTCGTCCCACGGGCACGCGCGTTCCGTCCCACGGGCACGCGCGTTCTCCATATATGGGCATAAAATGAATGCCCCCATATATGGGCATAAAATGGATAAAGGGACACAGACAGACAGATTCAGAGATCTCCATATATGGGCGTGAAATGGATGCAAATAGACAGATATCTCCATATATGGGCATATATGGGCAGACGTACGCCACATGAGTCAACAAAAAATCTCTGTGAGTGTGTATGTATGTAGGTAATCCGCGTATCTCGAGAACCGTTCGTCCCACGGGCACGCGCGTTCTCCATATATGGGCATAAAATGAATGCCCCATATGAGAACTGTTCGTCCCACGGGCACGCGCGTTCTCCATATATGGGCATAAAATGAATGCCCCCATATATGGGCATAAAATGGATAAAGGGACACAGACAGACAGATTCAGAGATCTCATACGGCATAAAGGGACACAGACAGACACACAGACAGACGGATACAGAGATCTCCATAAATGGGCATAAAATGGACGCAAATGGCATATATGGGCATAAAATTTACGCAGAATCACAAAGATCTCCATATACGGGCATAAAGGGACACAGACAGACAGATTCAGAGATCTCCATATATGGGCGTGAAATGGACGCAAATAGACAGATATCTCCATATATGGGCATATATGGGCATAAAATGGACCCAGAACTATATCTGCAGTGATCTCCATATATGGACATAAAATGGACGCTGACAGACAGACAGATAACAGATATCTCCATATATGGGCATAAATGGACACAGGCAAACAGATGGTCAAAACGGGTCCTATGACAACAGGTATAATGGGGTTTGCATTAAAGGGCGGGGCATTCATTCCCTATTTACGTTGTTCCGAGTTGGCCAGGTCGCCGACTAGACGCTGGGCCGCCCGAAGGGCGGCCCAGCTTCTAGTTACTATAATGCACTTTACACAGTAACATGCGGTGGAGAGGGAAATATGGTGGCTCTTACCGCCTGTCTGCCCATGATCAGCTTGTCAGAGACTCCCAGCACAGACTGAAGGGGAGAGCGAGCTCAGTACTTATGCACCCCTGTGTTGGGTGGGGCCCACAGGTGCATACGCTTGTGCCTGATGAAGCGTGTGGGCCGGCAGGTAACGCCCGTCAATCACTTGGCCCACACAGTGTGTTGGTCTGCTAGGGCTCGCTCTCCCATCCAGGGTGCGCTTCTTTGACATGCAGGGCCTACCTGGCGGGCGGTGTCCGAACGAACCACCACAATATATATATATATATATATATAATATCATATATTGCCGTAAAAAAATATTGGAAATAGCTGATCTAAAGGCTCAGAACATGTCCAAAATAGGGATGGTGGTTAACTGAAAATGTATTTCTTTCCCGAAAATAGATAATTCTATTAAAAGTGATTGTTAATTCATTAAATCAATTCGTTTTATTAAGTGCTGCACCCCTGTAGTGGGGGAACTGCAAAACAGTCCCAACTTTTATCTTACCCTGGCATACCCACAGTGCCCAGGGCCAGGGACATAGGGATGTCTTGAGGCCAGTCACTCATGATGGGAATCAGGTCTGTCCCATCGGACACTGTATGGGTCCTCCAGCCACCCCGACCAACAACATGACTGCCCACTGGAAACGCTGGGTTGTTACTCTGGATGACCCTGTGCAAATTGGAAGGAGGAACAATAATGAAACATCATTCTTAACTGTCATAAACATTCTAATCTGTATAGAACATTGCTGTAGGAACATTTGATTTACCCTCAATCGACATGAAAATATTCGGCTTTGAGATAATTTTAGTACACCCTAATCTGTAATTCTACCACTTTTTCGAGTCACGTGTTCAAATACTGGATTCTGATTGGCCAAATTCCGGAGGTTATGAGAGAACTACTGCCGCAAAGTTGTGTGAGGACTTGTCCGAGATCAATGAGCCTCAGTGTACATCCGGGGACTTCAGGAGGTAGTCGGAACACCTTTCCCCCAACCAACAAATGACCGTGGCAACGGTCCTATGTTCACTAACGTGCATGCTATAGTCGCCGATTTATTTGGATCCAATGCAATCCGCCAACTTTAAAGCCCCTTTTCTCTGAACCTATGCCTTTCTGGAAGCGAACAGCCTCTATTTACGGCCGGAACGGTACTTCTAACTGACGTTAGCTTAGCTGTAAGCTAGACGCATGGATTAGTATGGAGTTGGCGCCATCTGTTGGTGAGTAGAAGATGTTGTTGGTGGAACTATCTGCTGTCTCGCGGAAGTTTTATAGGCAATAATGATTGTAACTTAAGATCCTTGCAAGTTACAACTATGTGTTTTCTTTCATGTATAAGGGAAAAAGTGGTAGAAAAGCTATTTACCACTCGGGGTCGGACATTATGCTCTGATAATGTCCTGTGTTAGGGTGTTATCGGACTCGGCTTCGCCTCGTCCGATAACACCCTAACACAGGACATTATCAGAGCATAATGTCCTCTCACTCGGGGTAAATTGCTTACTTAGTCAGATATTGGTGAAAATGGCATGTATAGATGGAACACGGAATGAGCAGCCTCAGCTCCCTTTTTCTTATTTTGAGGCTTTTATGCCTTTATTGATAGGACATAATCTATCAAAAATGGGGAGAGCGATGGGGAGTGACACGCAGCAAAGGTCGTCAGGTCGGTAGAGTGTGATAGCACGATAGACGTAGACGTGAGCATGATCTTACAATTGTGTCATCTTTGAGGCCTGTGGAAAAGTATTATCAAGCGGTAATTTGTTCTACATGATTGCGTTCTTGCAAGTCCTCTCACTGAAATAAATCTGGTAGAACTCTCAGAACACACGGCCAAGAAGTCTGTCATTGTATTTATTCGGAATTACTGAGCATCAAAGGCCTTGGAAATTAACAGCAGGTGCAGTGCATATTCTGTTCCAGTAAATGTCAGACATGCATGTCACACAGGGTAAACAAAACCGCCTTTTCTGTTTGTGTGTGTGCGTGTCTTACTTTGCCACTTGAGTTCCAATCATGACATCTCCCTCGTTCATGCGAACTCTGCTGAAAGGCCTGCAGTGAAAAACAATGCAATGATCACAGAACCTCTAAAGGTACAACACATTACATTTCAATTTACTGGCTAAAAGGATAATTATAAGAGTTGTTTTGTGCTCTTTTATCTCTTCTAGATGCATGAAAGGTAGATGAAAATATTTCCAACTAACCTCATGTATGGATCCACAGTGAGAAAAGTGGCTTCCAAAAGCACCTCTGCAAAAAGAACAGATGCGTCACTTAGTATTTACACATACAAAAGTAAAAAATAGGTCCATCAGGATACTGTGGGAATTTCATAGGTGTATGATACGGATATTATCCAGACATTGTTGAATCCAACTGTACATATTTTCAGTCTGTACATAGTACATACAGTATATAAATATATATATAAAAAAATATATAATATACTCTATAGCTATAGATGTATATTTATGTATTAACTGGTGATAGATTAGAGAACATTTATACTTATATATCTATAGAATATACATGTTAACTCAGTCAGAACATGTGTAGATGTGTAGTGTCAGACTCTAGTCAAAGTCTATTTATTTTATGTTATTATCTTATTCGTACCTCTCTACCTACAGTACAGTATTTGTTTCATGCTTACAGCTGTTGCTATGACACCAGAACTTCCCCCACTGTAGACCAATAGATTTATCTGACCTTACACTAAAGTTATAAAGTAAGTACAAAGTACAACAAAGTTGCCAGTGTTCTAAACTGAACACCAGAAAGG
This sequence comes from Nannobrachium achirus, assembly GCF_963921795.1. Lineage (NCBI taxonomy): Eukaryota > Metazoa > Chordata > Actinopteri > Myctophiformes > Myctophidae > Nannobrachium > Nannobrachium achirus. Next base: position 40,335,223 of record NC_137821.1, on the reverse strand, counting down.
TATTAGCCTCTGGCATAGTATTGAATTTTTACCTCCATCTTTTGGCTCAGGGAGCTGCTCCAGTTTCAGTTCAAAGTCACTGTTCTTGGGGAAGCCCTCAAAGTGCTTGGTCAGAATCCACGTCTTAGCTTGGACCATGGTTCTTTGTTTTGGACAGCTGCAAGAGATGTTATGGAAGTTAGTCAGTTACTGACAGGCAGCGCTGCAGAGGAATTCTGGATCACACAGGATGTTGAGGCAAACTGAGTCAGAGCCAGTTTGTGTTTCTAAGATGAGTTTAGATGAGCTCATGGGAGAAGTACAATACATTAAACACTCAGGTTGGTGGTCGAGTACATAGTACTTAATATGGGGAGAGTGTCATAGGACTAGGAGTAGACAATGCTGTACTCAAAACATTAAATACCAGGCCTGCTTGCCATGGCCGCTCGATTCTATAATATTCAGATAGCAGCAGAAGTTCAGACAAATAACAAGGTCAAGGGTGAGCATGATAGACAGCCCAATAGTACCTTACCTAACAGTTAATATAAGAAATTATTCCAGAGCACCATATGTCACCACCATCATGTCTTTTTCTTTTCTAATAATTTTTATCCCACGATTTTTGTAACCCATTTTTTCACCCAGTGCCAATTGCCTAAGCTGTAATCCTGGGCTCTGCTCTCCTAGCCTCGCAAGCCATCCCGAGTTACGTCATCACTAGCCTCGGAAACCCAGACTTTTATTTTGGCGATAGGAAGAAAATCACCAATGTGCTTCCTTCCCTGTGGAGGGCCCTGAACTGAGCTCAGAATGATGCTTCCTTCAGTGCATGAGGAGTGAGCAAGCCGCTTCTTTTCACCTGACAGGGGGAGCTTCCCCGGTTGGACGTAGTGTGTGGAAGGAAGGAACACGTTATTCCAACCAGTTCCTTTCCCTTCCATCAGGTGCCCCGGCTAGCCAGGGGGAGGCATTATAGAGACTTACTGCATGTTTTTGTGAGGTTATCTACCCTAGGAGAGACAGGGAGAACATGCAAACTCCACACAGAAAGGCCCTTTTGCCAACCCCACCTAGGGTGTGGGTGCTGATGACGCGGAGGAGGGAACATGCCCCCCAGCGGGTAACCCAGGACCTTCTAGCTGTGAGGCGACAGCGCTACCGACCATGCCCCTCTCCACCACTATCAGGTCTTGTCAAAAGTCAATGCATTCACTCACTGAGATCATCATATAATTACACATGATCACAAACATCTGTAAAAGACTGAACTTTCAATCCAACCCTGCAATTTTAATGAGGACTAGGGGATGTACATCGAGAGGGTGAGACAGTGAGTTCAGCCTTGGGGATGTTTTTGGGGGGAGAAATGGAATGTACAGCCAGTGTGGTCTGTTTAGTGTGGAAATAGCAATAGCAGGGTTTGTGGTTGGTTACAGACAGTATGTCACATTAGACAAACAAACAGACAGACAGACAGACAGACAGACAGACAGATACACACACGCACGCACGCACGCACGCACGCACACACACACACACACACACACACACACACACACACACACACACACACACACACACACAGCAAGCTCTGTTTAGCGTTTACACAATGCTGTACGGTACCCCTCCAACTGGGTATATGTTCCCCATTTTCAACTGTTTTTATTTTACTTGTGACACAATGCTTTAATTGGCAATGTAAAAGTATATTTTCCCATGCCAATAAAGCTCCTTTGAATTGAAATTGAATTACAAGAAGTTTCTAATCTAGTCTAGTCTAGTAGTCTACTACTCCAATAGCAAAACAGATGTGCATGGGCAATACACATGTGTGCAAACGTTATGGATATTTTTAACTTAACCACTTGGCCAGCACAGCTAACGCCTTTTGAGGGCAGATTCATTGTACCAGATCATCAACCAAGACATATGCTATCTATCTAAAGTTATCAAAGTTAATTCTCTATGTGTAAGCGCAAAGAATCAAATTAGATTACTTACCAGTCGCCGTTCTCCATACGAATAGAGGACTGACCGGCGCTCAGAGAAATCAACAAAAGGGAAAGCGTGGGTGGAGAGGAGGGGCTTGAGAGGTCCAACCTCCAGTGATGTAAAGTAATAAGTACTTTTACTCAAGTCAAGTAGTGTACTTGAGCACAATTTTGAGATTGTACTTTACTTGAGCATTTCCAATTTTCAATACTTTTAATCTACTCCACTATACATCTCGGATCCAAATATTGTACTTTTACTCCGAGCTACATTTATATGAAAACTTTAGTTACTAGTTAGCCTACTTTGTAGATAATTTATTATAATTAAATCACTTCAGCATGTCGGCCTTTTGAAAATAGCAGATTTACAAGCTCACAACAATGTGTCGTGATGGATGGGACGCATTGTAGATTTTTATACATTTGAACACTTGTGAAAAAATGGGACATTCTGTCATCTGTATATGAGTACTTTCTACGTTTTAATACAAACACTTTTGTACTTTTACTCAAGTCAATTTTGAATTACTTGTTGTAAACTGTAACAGTCAGTCAGAGTAGGCTACTTCTACATTGCATACTTTCACTCAAGTAAAACATGATGTGAGTACTTTTTCCACCGATAACGGACCGCTGACGCGTGATTACGGATCCAACTGGGAAAGATGGATGGAAACGGCATAGAGCGCTCGTTTTCACAGTTATTGTCCACGACACTGCAAGCGGCGCGAAGGCCAGCGGACCTTGGTCCTGCTCTTCGCCCCCGAGCGCCGCAGGCGCGAGTGGCCGCGAAGAGCGGGCCAGGGCCGCGCGGCCGGCGGAGCGCCGCGCGAGTTACGAAGCCGTGGTGAATGCAATCGTTATATTTGGGCAAGCGCACGATAAACGCCATGATAATTGGGTTTTGGTGCACCTCGCGCGGTCCAAGTGACTACAACGGAGCGCTCCCTACGTCCGGTTCAGCCAATCACAAGCTTCAAAAATGAGTCCGGGGCGTGGTTATCCATCTTTCCCAGTTGGACCCGTAATCACGCACCGCTGACAGCCTCTAGATGTGATGTGATTGGTTGAGGAAGTTGAGCGTTGTGACGCATGACGAAATAAGTGACAGAACGTGAAACGTCGTTTATTTCGTTTGCAGCGCGGGCGTTTCATTGACATTCAAAACAGGCCGACGTCAACGACATATACTGCTCCAAAATAGTTCTTTCTTCGCCTCTTCTTGTTGTTGGTAAGATAAATACAAACATACTCACTCACTCACTGTTTGCAGTTAACGGGAGCTGAGGTCGTCATGTGAAAACTTAGGCAGGCGACGTTATGTTAGCTAAATGTGATGTTGCTAATGTAGCCCATAATGCTAACCAAAATGGTCAGCGTCGTCACGTTAGGCAGCCTCTAGGGCAGTGGTTCTCAAACTTCTACATTTCAAGGCCTCCCCTTAACTCTTGAGAGTGTACAAATGGGGTTTATTTGGTTCCATTTTATACACACTGTCTGTCAAAGTTACAGACTTGTATGGGTCAATTTAGACCCCCCTAAAGGAACCCACGGAGTCCCTGGAATCCACTTTGTGAACCAATGCTCTGTCTAGGGCATTGGTGGAAAAAGTACTCACATGTTTTACTTGAGTAAAACTATCAATATTCCAATGTAGAAATACTGTTACAAGTAAAAGTCCGGAATTAAAAATGTACTTGAGTAAAACCTGTAAAAGTACAAATGTATTGGTATGAAAATGTACTTAAAAGTACCGAAAGTAAAAGTACTGATTAGACAGAGTGGCCTATTATATATAAATATTAGGAACCATGCACAGCATCTTCACCTCAGTGTGCTATGATGAATGTACTCTTTCTCAATATCATATTCTTAATCTTTTCCTGTTTTATTGCTGTTGATGTTATGTTATTGAAGCTACAAGGAAGTGAAACTAAAATCTACTCTTTTGTGCTTGTATGAAATGTTACAAATACAAATCTTGTTTTGCTCCTATTTGTTTTGTTTTATAAGATGACTGATACTGTACTCTCTCTACGTCATCCTCAGTACCACTTCCACTGCTTCTCTATAATCTTCCTTAATCCTCACTGTACAACCGGTGTGACACAATAGCTAGCAGTCTCGAACCGCCACCACCATGCTGAATGGTGCCCAGTTTGTGGAGGCAATTGGTTGCCTCGGTTACCCCGGTGCAGCATCTCTGAAGGGCTCAGAGTTTGACTGGCTGTTCGACTGTGCCCCGGAGAACCTGCACTTCATGCGCTTTGTCTGCCGCACCCTCAATCCAAGTAATGTCATCACTGTGGAGGAGGCGGGTGCCTTCCAGGAGCTACGGAAGTCTGGAAAGCCCCTTCTGGATAACACTGCCCTGAGCAAGGTCCTTAAGACCATTGGACCTTCAGACGGCAACAGTGGAAACATCTTGGGACCTTCATCCAACTCCTTCTCCTCCTTTGTGGAGGAGGGTGATGTGAGCACAGAGGACTTGGAGGCAGAGCTTCAGGCCCTTCGCAACGAGAAGGAGTTGAAACAACATCGTTATAACAAGCTGCAGGTTTTGGGCACCACTCGCTCTGATGTTAACTTGCGTCTGGCTGCTGAGCAGGAGAGTTCCTCCTGCAAACTAAAAGAGGCCAATGCTGCAATTGGAGCTGAAAACGCTGGCAACAATGCCTCATTAGAATCCCTAGTAGGTGAGTTGAACACCTTGGGTTTGCACCTCCTTGTCGAACCAGACTCGAAAGTCCAGGAAGGGGGAAATGGCGAAACAGTGGCCCCATTGAACCCCTCCAGGCCCCAAACTACCCTGGTCCTCCTTTCCCGGCTCTCCCCAGAGCCCTACTTGCAACAGGAAGAGCTCAACACCAAAACCCTCACTGCTTTCACCCAGAAGCAGTTCTTTGAGGGAATCTCCGATATTGTCTCGAACTCCTCCCCCGAACGCTTTCAGGTCCTAGATCTCAGCTCCTGTGGAGTGGAGGAGGAAGATGATGATGAGGAGGAACAGCTGCAGAAGGAAGGGCAGAGAGCGGTGGACCGGAGGAGGAAGGAGATGGCCATGCTTCAGTGGTCTCATCTTGTGGCTCAACACCAGCTGCTGAAGGCCAAGGCACAGGAGAACAGCATCAAGACTGCAATAGACTGGCTGTCTGCAAAGCGCTCTCTTGCCAAGGTAAAGAAGTACAGTCATCATGGTTTATCTGCTCTGCTCTACGTTGTACTTGTATATTATTACCATACCGAGTTGGAATTAGAAATTGGTGACGAGTGACTATTCACCTATAATATAGGCTAGTTTATTAAGAGTTTTTTTTAACACTAACGGATTGTTTTAAATTTATTTTAAAAAGCAATTATTTTGAGTTCATATTTTCCTACTTACTCCGTCCTTCTGCTTTGTGTTTTAAATCTATCAGAGTGTTTCCACTCCCTCATCTCTACAAGTGCGTGAGACAGTGTCCAGGAGGGAGCTTCAGGCTGTGGAGGCAGAGATCGAGGCCCTGCTTCACGGCCCAGTGCCCGTCGCTCTGAGGGAGGCTGCCAGGCTGATCAACATGCCTGTGGTGAGGGGTGATCTGGCTCTGCAGCTGGCCAGGCAGGACTACTACACCTCCAAACAGGACCAGGTTAGTTAGCCATGCCAGTGGGGCGACTATTTGAAATCAGTTCTGTTAGCCATAACATCTATGACAGTCTGGAAAGTAAACGTTACTGAACTGCAGTTATCTTTTAGCGTGACTGCTGTTTAGATTAAAATTAGTTTTTAAATAAAGATTCCATTTTGATAGTTTTGATCCATAGGACCATGCTATATTTTTTATTATTTCCTCAAAATCTACAACGGTGTCGCCTTCCTGTTTACGATTATTGTCTATCCTACTGTTATCCATCCATGTCATTCTTTCTACAATCTTTCTACTCAGGTGCGTGACTACCTTCTCCGTCAGAAGTCCTCCTTCGACCTGCTGCTCCTGGCCCTGGAGATGGAGCTGAGGAATTGGAAGACGCTGCTGGAGTGGCTGGAAAATGTGCGCTGCAGGCTGGTGAAGTCAGGCGAGGAGGCAGCCCTCAGGATGGAGGCCATGGCCCACCCTGACCTGGCCATCAACCCCAAACCAAGTCCCATTATCAGCTCCAAGGACACCGCCTTCAGCAGGTATGGAGAGCATGGCGGCTGTGTGTTATGTAGCCCTCTGAAGTGCATGGTAAATTAACAATTTAGGTATTTAGCGACTTAAAAGTGTGAGATCAGAATAAGCAGATTATGCATAAAATCCAGTTAACAAACAACAAAGTGAATAGTCACGCAGTCAAGAAACTAGGATACCACTGTCCAAACAACTATCTGAATAACTTTCTTAACATTCGTGATCAAGAAAAACGAATGTAAGTATCAAAAGATCAGAGCAAGTGACTTACAGTATATCTGGCTGCATTTAAAAACTACCATCTATCAAAAGGTGACAAGAAGGGATACAAGATTACAAGAAGAGTGAAGTGGGTAGGGGGTGAGGTGTAGTCTGAAGAGGCGAGTGTTCAGACAGACTGCAGGAAAATTGAGAGTGAGTCCAGTGTTTACCCAGGATGGAGTTGTAACTGTGGCAGTGCCCGTGTAACGCCCGGGATTCGAACCCCCAGGCGTTATACCAGCACAGAGTGTTTTGTACTGGGTGCGGGCAGCAACTGGAAGCCAGTAACGGGAACACAAAAGGGTGGAGACATGAAGATCTTGTGAGGTTGAAGATCAGGCACGCTTCTCTCAGGAAGGACACTCAATCCACAAGGCCACTGAGCTGGCCATAAGCCTGATTTTTCTACATACATGATGCAGTGCCTTATGAGCTCGAAGATGGGTTATTGTACGGTAAAGCATAAATAAGCCATACTGTTTGGGTTTTGACTGCAGTAACCTGACAGTAACTGCACATCTGCTTTCCTGCAGGGATCATGGGAGTCTTTTCTTATCCAAATTATATCGTAATTCTTGTTTATTTAACATGGGCATAAGGTAGAAAATTATTGTTGGACAAATGTATGTTCAACAGCACCCAAAGTTATGCCCACCTTTGATTTCTAGAATGCCATATATCTGAATAACTTACATGCTAGACATAAAAGATTGTCCGACTTCTGAAACTAGGCCTAATTATAGCTACTGTAGCAATCTTGCCAACAAACACAAATGTCCAATGTACTTTATTTATGTGAAGTTAACTTCATTATTAGAAATTGTAGTTGATTTAATAAAATTAACGAAAAATATATATATTAACAAAAACAAATCGACGTCTGAATTTTGAATTTGGATACACCTTATTTCATGAATTATTATTGATAAATTCTAGTCAAGAAAATGCTCATTTCGGCTCTAAAAGGCTGCCATTGACTTGTGTAACACACATTGACCCATATCACCGGTTTGAATTCAAGTCTTCCTCCTTCTCACTCAGGCTGCTCCAGATCCTAGAGGCGTACAAGTCCAACTCAGGTGCTGGTCGAGCGGACCACTTCCACACCTACGAGGCCTTGGACCAGGCTGCCCGCAGCCTGGCCTCCGACCTCCGGTCAACCCGCGAGGCGCTGGCAGGGGCATTGCGCCAGCTGAGCTACACGGGTGCCCGCCTCTCCAGTGACTACAAGATGCTCCACAGTGCCACGCACACGGAGCTCCAGCAGCTGGTCTTAGCGCCGCAGGTACGTCCCGCGGCCCTTACAGACCAGGAGCTCTGCCCCAACGCACAGGTACTGTACAGTCTTCTTTACTCCTTCTCTAACTCGCCGCTGCCGCCTCCAGTTCCACAGCGCATATAAAGTGTGTGCAGGATAGAATGTGAGTTTTACTTCTATTCAAGCCACTGTTGGTGAGGGAAGCTGGTAGCACTACTGGTGTTTTTTTTTTATTTCCTTTTCTATTGCACAATTTCCCTGAGTCTGGGCTGTTATATGAAATGTGCTATATAAATTAATTTAACTTGACATTTTACGGTCTCACAACTATTCTCATGACGACCATTTTGTAAGAAAACACGTTGGTTTTATTAAAACACTGCATGATAAACTTCTTCAAGTAGTTATTTATTTAAGTAATTCCATCAATAAAATTCCTTGTGTTATTTTTCTATTTTATCATGAGAGAGCTTTCATTTCAGGTTAACTGAAGATGAGAACTCCTACTAACGATATTTTCTCCCTCCAGATTTCATTTCAGTTTGGCGTGAATATTATCTAGAAACGCTGTGTAATGCTGTACTTTCTCGTCTGTATAAATAAAACCTATGATGTTCTATGATTTATGACCTTTTGAATGACAATGCAGAATTTATATTGTACTCTAGATTACTAATACAGTCAGTGATTCTCAAAGTCATTCGTTCCAAGGACCCTTAGTTTGAAATGCATTATGCATGTCATACTCTTTTGAAATATTTTATTTTGTATTTCTGGGACCTCAATCTATACTGTAAAATCCTCAGTGTTAGTTTAATTCTTCTGAGCGTATAGAAATGGGTCCTAATACTTTGCTTCCATTGTCTGCACTCACAATGTCCATTAGACGCTGAGGAACAGTGCTCTAGTCTTAACGTGTGTGTATCTTTTTACTGTGTACAATATAGCCTAGTTGTTACAAGCTCACTTACACAATCTCTTTCCTCTCTGTGTCCTTGCTGCTGTCTCTCCTCCCTAGGAGTTGTCAGGGAAGTTGGTGGAGGTTGAGTCCCAACTAAAGACCCTGCACCATCTGATGCAGAACATTACTGATGATGTCAAGGCCAAGCGTTCCCAGCTGGAGCGCAGCGTCCTCCTCAGGAGAGAGAGGGAACTGTACGTCTACTTCCATCTGGACCCCCTGCTGCTACAGAGAGTGGTGGAAGACCAGGAGAGCAAAACGGCCTCCAAGGGAGAGTGGCAATAACAAAATGCCATCCAAAGAGTTGAACTCAATGCAGCACTACAAACTAAGTTTGAAATGAATCAATTATTCAACAACCCAACCCTGCAGTTGGGGTTCAGAGGCTTTTTGAGCCTCTGTGGAACAATTCAAAGCGTGGGTTAAGTCTACGGATCTCAACCGAAGCCTTTTTAAACTGAAACCTTGGCCAGCATGACAACTTGGGAGGATCTTGAGTTGACTGATTCTTATCAAAGAACTGTCTATATAATGGCATCTGCTGCCAGCCTGCCACTGAAATAAAATGTTGTAGAGTTGTTTGTTCTGCTACTAGCAGGTTTTTGTTTATTTCAAAAGAAATGTTTTACAACTAATCAAAGGAGTATGGGGAGTGGTTTTAAATGATCTCTTAACATTTTTCTGAAATTGGTTTCCGTTTGTCTGTTTTATAAATGTAATAAAATTTTAACGCAATCTTTTTATCCCCCTGTGTTATCTCCCCCTCTGTTTATTTATTTTGGCTTTTTGTCCCTTTTTAATTTTCAGGTTTTGAAAGAGTTTATTGGAATATATTTACAGATAATTATAATCTGAACAACTAGAGTAATCTTACTGTAGAAGAGGCTCTGGATTTGATCTGTAAAAGGGCTCAACCTTCATACTGTAAGTAAGAGTTTAACCCTCTGGAATTTGCCGAAGTAACACTGGTTTCTCCCCTGTCTTGTTTAGGACGCTGATGTGAAGGGTATAGAGGTAGCTTGTCAGGCAGAGTAACAACAGTAGGAGTGGCAGATCATCAGGCAGGGCAGAGGTGTAGAAAGGAGGAGGTGGAGAGATGGATAGCTCTGGCAGCAGCTTGTACTCTGGTCCTTTGTCCCAGTCGGCCCAGAGGATCCTGGCTGCTCTCAGAGCTCAGAGTCTGCAGCAGCCCACCAGAACCCGCTCCAGGAACAGTGAGTCCGGGGTACACTAGAGCAGTGGTTCTCAACCTTTTCAGTCCGCGACCCCCAAAATAATCACATTTTAACTGGGGACCCCCCCCCCCCCCCCCCCCCCCCCACCCCACCCTGACGAGCACTAAGAGTTGAGGCATTACATTTTGTATAACATGGTCTCACAACACCTTGCCTTGTGAGGTCTTGTGAGCATGTAGATCAACTATTTTCACAATTTCTGCCTCCAATATTTGGCCAATGTTTAATTTGCCATTGTATACGTATTAAAAAGTCCTTAAATTGTCATTTGAGAAATGTGCAGATACCCTAAATACACTTAATTTATGTTGGTTTGTTTACTTGAGTGAGGAAAAACAATGTTGCACATTAAGTTTATCATCTGGGGACCCCCAGGTTGAGAACCACTGCAGTAATAGAGACAAGGATGGCATGGTTTTCATACCGTATTGCTATGCAGGTTTACGAGGGGTAGAAGGAATGTGGTTTAAATACTTAAACGTTTACATTTCTTAAACGTTTGAAATTGCCCAGAAATGCATCAACAATTTAACATAATGTAAAGTTGAATACCAACTGGCAACTGTCTGATATCTTCAAATCTAATCAAAACTGTTGAGTTGGAGTTCCTCAATTGTTAATGTTTACTCCCCTGTGGTAGTGGAGAGGGTTTATGGCAGCCAGCTAGCTCACCGGGTTGAAGGCAGCTGGACCAGAAATCAAGAAGAGAGGAGAAATGGATCAGATCAGTGAGTTAACCTGACCATAATGTTTCATGCAGAAAATCACCTTACACATGCATAAGCGTTTCTTTGTTGTTAAAATGTTGAAGCTCTATTCTGATGGTTATCATTAGTATATACTTTCAGTAACCGGTCTCTATCTTTAAAATGATCCCTGACCAATAAGCCAAATATGCCTCAATAATTATAATTGTCCTATATAACTAAAATGTAATATTAAAAACACCTTAAATAAACTTGCCACAAAAAGTTCGGAAATCTAACTTTGGTCGATTATATCTCCCCTTTAATAAACCCAAATGGTATTGTGTTTTATATCATTTTTATCGTTGATTTGTCACCTTTACAACGAAGTACAGCTTGTAAGCATCGGGCATTCGAGCTACACAGCCAAACGTGTGGGTAGCGCCGACCAGAATTTTGCCAAAATGGCCTGCAATATACTGTTCTGCTGGCATTTACTCTCGTTTTGGGCTTCCGCAGCTAGGAATGTAGGGGGGAAATGCAGCGATGTATGTGTGAAAGGAGGAATCTGTCGAAGCAGTGGTGTGAGAGTCTATCAATGACATGCTTAAACAACACCAGGAGCTGGCCTGTCTATTATAGTAGAAAGATTGTCCTATATAACTAAAATGTAATATTAAAAACACCTTAAATAAACTTGCCACAAAAAGTTCGGAAATCTAACTTTGGTCGATTATATCTCCCCTTTAATAAACCCAAATGGTATTGTGTTTTATATCATTTTTATCGTTGATTTGTCACCTTTACAACGAAGTACAGCTTGTAAGCATCGGGCATTCGAGCTACACAGCCAAACGTGTGGGTAGCGCCGACCAGAATTTTGCCAAAATGGCCTGCAATATACTGTTCTGCTGGCATTTACTCTCGTTTTGGGCTTCCCTGACACTGAGCTTAACATTAATAAAGTGTAAAAATTGCCAATATGTGTTGTTTTTTCTTTTCCTTATTACTGTGAGAGAGTGCCATCATTCAATGCCCCAAGTAACAAAGGTGAAGACCAAAAGAACAGTAGTGCAGGCCTGCCAGGCCATTTTGACAATTTTTGGAGGAGCGCTACCCACACGTTTGGCTGTGTTTCTCATTCCACGAATGCCAGATCCTTACAAACTGTACCTCATTGTAAAGGTGACGAATCAACGATAACAATGATATCGAACACAATACCATTTGGGTTTATTAAAGGGGAGATATAATGGACCGAATGTTGGCAAATTTTGGGTCAGCGCAACCCACACGTTTGGCTGTGTAGCTCATGCCTCGAATGCCCGATGCTTACAAGCTGTACCTCGTTGTAAAGGTGACAAATCAACAATGAAAATTATATAAAACACAATACCATTTGGGTTTATTAAAGGGGAGATATAATCGACCAAAGTTAGATTTCCGAACTTTTTGTGGCAAGTTTATTTTAGAAATGGTTACTCTTTCACTCCATTGGGACAATGCCTATCACAAGTTGATGTCATTTGTCCATGTGTGGTCTAACGCTATGGAATTTATGGAACGCAAAAGAAAAAAATGTCCTAAGCTTAATATGAGCATCAAATGAATATTTCAAATATGTATTTATTCATTTTTTGTGTTGCATATACGTTCCATAAATTCTATTGGGCTGGACCACACATGGACAAATGACGTTATCATCAACTTGCGATCATCCCCTCTTGAGTAAAATATGAAATGTTTCTAAAATAAATAAAATATTTGTTTTCAAAATATATATTTTAGTTATAGAGGTCAATTATAATGTATTTAGGCATTTTTGGCTTATTAGCCATGGATCCCTTTAACAAACATAAAATACATTTTGAGGTGGGTTGCCAATTTCATCGAATAAAGAGTGTATAGAATTATCATGTTAAATTTGTGTTCCAGTTGCAATTTTGACTTTGAATGTTACTCATTTACAGTATTCTGTGTGAGTTCTCGCATTGATTGTACAAAATTGGTAAATGCACTAAAAAGCTGGAGAGACCACTGTTACTGAACAAACACTCCTAAACATTATTCACTGTCATATGTCTGTTGAAAACATTACAGCAGATTTATTTTTCCAGAAACTCCAGAATCCTTTTTTCACATAGTGTACAGCCGGAATTGTATTATCATGACCCCTAAATGTAATCCTTTCCCTTTTATCATACAGATGGTTGGGGAGGACTCAGTCCACCTGGGTCTCCTCTGAGGAGAGGGAGATCTCCCACACTCCAGACTGCTCCCAGTCATCCCAGGCCTCTTCCATCTCTCAGTCCTCATATTCCCAGGACCGAAGTATGTACCCATGGCCCCAAGCTGGCTATCAGTTCTCCCAGGCCTACTCCCAGAGAGAGAACCACCACCTTCCCCCTGCTTACCAGTGCAGCCGAGCCCTTTCCTTCTCCCAGGCAGAAGTCTCCCCAAGCCCAGGCTTTATCTGTGAGCCAGTTCCCTCTGACTCCAGAAGCAGACACACTCTGTCCCTACAGACTCCCCAGACTCTTGCTAAGCACAGTGACAGTGCCTGGATTGAGTGAGTAGCCTTAGAAGTAGAAACACACACATGCGCTGCAGCTATGCACATCTGTATTTCACATGGATTAAGCCTGCGATTTTCAGGGAGAAGGCAATTAGCTAATATGCTTATCAAGGACTATAAGCATATTAGCTAATTCACAGAGCCACTTTTGCCTTCTCACATACCCTTGTTAAATTCAGAGACTGTCAATGAGGGAGTCTAGGAAGAAATACTAAATTTGTTTTCATTCACTTTCTCTCTCAGGTCAACTGAAGGAACCAAGCCATGTTTCATACTCAGCCTTGCCCCTGAGGATGAGAATTCGGATGAGACGTTCTTCCCCAGAATTGAGCACCTTGGGACCCAAAGAGACAAGCTTGCCTTGGCCTGTGATGCTGCACCTACCAGTTTAAAATGTATTCACAGGCCTGAAATCCACAGAACAAAGGTACAGCAGGAAAACTGGTCTGGTAATGCATTACTGGGTGCCGGAGATTCGCACCCTGAACTTGATGAAGATGTGTCACCTGAAAATCAACCAAAGGGGCAGTTGCTCATGTCCAATCTCACTGAAGTGCACTGCACTAGTGCAGAAGATGAAGGCGTATGTCAGGTCCCTGTGTCTGGAACCGCCATGTTTGAAGATCTGTTTCTATCTCACGGTCATTTGGGTCACATTACAAGAGAGGTGATGGACTGTGATGGACAAATAATGCCAAGGCAAGATGGAGAGGAAGAGCCAGGCCACACAGTAGTTCTGGAGAACGAGATTGGAGCGGGAAGAGCTCAAATAATGGAGAGCGTGCATGATCGACAGAATAGAGCTACATCGGTAGAGGTAGGATGTGAGGTGGTAGATGCAGACCTCCTTTTAGATCTCAATGAAAGAAAAGCAGTCTATCAAATGGATGAAGATGTCACAGGATACAGTGGAGAGGCAGACCGAGATGAGTTCACCATCCATGTGCAAAATGAAATGGATGCAACGCTTGACTGTGGTACAGATGATTCTACACCTGTCTGTAGAGGAGAGAGCAATTTCTACATCAAGGGGCTTACGCCAGAGAGAAATGGTGTTGAGTGTGAAATTGAAGACCGCAAAGAAATCTCTGCAGGTGCTAGTCATACCCATGGTCTAGATAGCATCCATCTCCGTGTCGAAAACAGGAACACAAACTATGAAGATACAATGCAGCAGGACAAGAAACAAAATTGGGGTCAAAGTAAAAAGAAACCAGACCAGGTTCACGGCACAGAGATGCCACTGGTACAGGAAAAGTCAAGCAAGCCAAGACTGGTATCTGGTGACCCGGCTGTTGGCAACCAAATGATAAATGTAATGGAGGGAACATCAGAGGTGGAGCATGATGGAAGGATGGAGGAAGGAATAGAGACTAGCATTCAGGGAAAGGAGATGAAGCGTGGTTGTGTTGATCAGCCAAAGGAGGGACAGGGATGGATGGAAGGTGGAGGCCGAGGTGCTGATCTGGAGGTTATCCCAGAGGAGAGGCTGAAGAACGGGGATGAGCCACCGATGACCCCTGCAGGTAGACAGCCTGCCATTATGCTCTGATTTCATACTCGGGGAGTGGTGTTTTCCACCTCTGAATATGAGGTTGGGGCGAAATGGCCATTGAATGAATTTGGGCAATGGAGTAACATTTATTGGCGAGTGCTGTGCACAGTGGTCCTCGTGTATAAAAATATTCCTCAACTTGGCTCTGGGTTGCATAACGGATGCATTTCAAATGATAGGCCTTCAACAATTTAAATCAAAAGTATTGTATTGTATTTTGTATAGTTAGATTAGATCTGAGAGATTAGTTTTAGTTGTTGATATTTTGCAAGTCATGCACCTTTTTATGCAAGTGTTTAGTATTTGCGGAAATGAGAGAAATAATTTTAGGTCAGCTGCTGATGAATTGGCACTAATACCATTCACCAGTAGAGTGTGCTAGAGAGCTATAGAAGCTCAACCCCTGTACTGAAGGAGACTGACATTATCTGACATTAAAAGCACTTTTTTTGTCTGTCCCACTGTACCTGTTCCAACACATTCATCATGTTGGAACAGGAAGATCAGTAAAGCCATACTAGAAAAGGAAACAGTTATATTAACTACTCGTATTACTACTAGTCCTACCTAAAATAAAGTTTCAGGTAGGTGACATAATTTCAGCAGGAGAGAGTACCTATTTATCATCATTATTATAGTGTTCCAGTTCCTATTTTGTCAACTCATTTATTTGTGTCATCACTGCCAATGTCACTTGTTTAATCTGCATCCTGACTGAGTTCTCTGTCCTGATTGGATACAATTGGTATCCTAACCTGAAAATCTTTTTCAGAGATGGAGACTCCTGTTACTGAACAAACACTCTATAACAATGAATACTCAAAATATTGAGCTAAACACTAATTTTAACCAAAGAAAATCACTTACCCTACCTTTAATATGGGTACAATTATTCTGTTGTTGATATTTTTTTGCATATTTGATTAATCTGTGATTAATTTAGTACAAGATGATGCTCATCACAAATGATCCGAACCCAAACATTGATGGCAGTCAAAAATATAACTTGTTTTCAGACTATGGAACAACAAACACAAGCATTCACATAGACATTTTAGATGTATACAAGTACCATATAAACACGAACCAATAGGCAGGGAATTCAAATAAACAATCTACTAAAAGAAAATGGAAAGGCTGCTGGCAGTGGCACCATCAAACCACAAAGGTAACTAAAATTACCATATTTTTTAGAGCAACACTTTGAAGCTGAGCCACAGTTCTCTCTCACAATGCTCCTCCTCACTCTGGGGGAATTGGACTCTTTTTGTGAAATGCACAAATAGCACTGGTATTTCAGTGGATTACTCTGTGGCATTGGGGACCTGGCTGGCTAATGTTGATATTGCGGGAAACCACCAGAAATGGGTCCACGACCCATTTTGGATCTTGCGCCGTCATTTTAGGAAACCGTTGCAGTGTAGAGGCAGCTCCGGCTCTGCTTCAGATGGTGTCAAATAACTCTAGACCTGGCTCTGTGCCAGACTTATATTATCCTCCTACTGAGGACGAGAGTGTTGCTGAGGAGACTCACTCAGCGCTGACGAGGGATGTTATTAGCTCGCTCACGTTACAGTGCACAGGAAGGAAGCGCAGGGGCTCGGCTGCTGAGACATTGCTGAGTCAAGGAGCACACACTCACATGCATAATCACAATTGTGAATCGTGTAGTGACAACGTGTCTGCGCCGGAACTGTTGTTAATGCTGCGCGGAGACTGGGCTGGCTGACCTTGCCTGAGGTCACGTGCGCAAGCACACACACACACACACACACACACACACACACACACACACACACACAGAGAGACACACACACACACACACTTGATTAGCTCTGTCATAGTGCTTACTCCAAGAGGCACTGCATCCTCACCTCCTCTCTTTCAGAAGGCTCGAGTGCAAGAATTTTGTCCCAGGAGAGACGTGGGAGATCGTCGGGGTTCAGAGCCCCCCGCCTCTGTGGGAACCCCCTCCCAGACACGCCCCTTCATCGCCATGACAACCCTACAGTGAGTTTCATTTGAAACACAAAACTCTAGTCTGGGGCTGGGTGATATGGCTTCAAAATCAATATCACGATTATTTCAAACTATCAGTTACACAGCCTTACTCTGGTCTGACATTTTAGGGTGGGACTGAGTGCACCCAAATTACAACCATTGACTGATGTTAGTTTGTGATTCATTGTTTTTAGACCGTTTTGCATCATGCTGTATTATGCTGTATGCTTTATGGAAGCATACAGTAGTTGTCTTTCTTCCTATCCTCTGTCTCCTTCCCCTCCACAACGAAAAAATCACACCCGTGTGAACTGAGCGGTGGTTTACCCACCAACCCCCTCCCCTCCCCCCCTTCCCCCCTGTGTGTGTGTGTGTGTGTGCGCGTGTGTGTGTGTGCCTGGCCTGGCCTGAAAACAGCGCCCCTCCCTTAACATGTGAGGTCATAAAAGGTACTACACCACATGAGGCTACATACAGACCCACAGACCCACCCACATACCCACATACCCACCCACATACCCACCCACATACCTACACACACGGCCACGCTATGGAGACGGTGTGACCACCGCTCAAAAACGCTGACAGTGAAAGGGAATCTTGAGCATTACGCCTCGGTCTAGCCCTTTCCCCCAGATGCAGATAACGACGAATCCAGCCTGTGTGAAGCGAGAGAAAGTTTGACAGTGTTACGACACGCTGAAGAGTGATGGCTCCCCACTGGGTGATAAAAGTAAAAAAGAAAAGGCTCAACAAAGTAGTCCTCAGTGCAGAGGTAGAGAGAGAAACACACACAGAGGGAGAGAAAGTTGAGCTGCAGAGGAGGAGAAAGAGATAGGGGGGTGGGGGGCGTGTAGGATTGACCATATTGCTGTGATCAGCGTTATTGCAACGCAAGCGAAGATGGCTCCATTATGTCAGTCAATGCACCCAAATCCACCCTGCCTCTAAAGATCTTACACACTCACACACAGACACTGGGCTATTGTCCATAGTTCGTCTAAATGTATCCAGTAGCACAGCACCCTTGAGGTTTGATGACTTTGTCAGCAGGAAAAGGCTTCTGTTTACAGTTGCTCTTTTCTCTGGGAGAGCTGAATCATCGGGCTACCTACTCACTATTCACAGCAGCCAGCCACACACACACACACACACACACACACACACACCCACACACACACACACACAAACGCACACACGCAGTGACTTCCTCTTTCAATACATGTGCATGGATTTTGGCTTAGTGGCAACTGGCAACACAAAGTCAAGTTCTCAGAAGGTGTGGTACTGAGCTATGAATAATGCAGCAGGTGTTATGATGTTGGGAACTAAGGTCATATTGGGGTGAGCATGTGCTTTGGGGAATCATGTTGTTTATGACTGCCTGCCCTGGTTCCTTCTCTGCCTCCCCACCCCTTCTTCTGCCTTCCTCGGCTTTGCTAGTTCTTTTTCAAGTCTCTCTTTCTCTCACACTGAGAGCGTATTTGCTTCTGGTTGCCTTGATGTGTCTATCAACCTCCATGTGCATGCGCGTTCGTGTGCCTGTGTGTGTCCCTGAGAGAGTGTGTGTGTGTGTGTGTGTGTGTGTGTGTGTGTGCGTGTGCGTGTGTGTACGTGCACGCGTTTGTGAGCGTGTGGGAGAGAGCGTGTGGGCATGTGACTGTTACACAGCTTCAGGCTGGCTGCATCAGACCCTGTCTGAGTGTCTGTCTGATTGTCTGGGACACAGCGCTCACCGCTCAGGGCCGAATTCATCGTAGTGTTCTTTATAGGGCATCGGAGCAACTGACAGGTCTGGTGGTGGTATACCTTAAATAGACATTCTCTCCCCCATTTCCTCACCAAAACCCTCCCTCTTCGCACTGATCCTTCCACTTGCTTTTCCAGTGATTTCCGGGCTGGGCTTTTACTTTCATAAGTCTCTGGTGATTTCTGCATTTTGCTTGCATTGTCAAATTACCTTCAGTATGAGTTGAAGTAATAGGATAAGGGGTGCATTCTCCTTTGCATCCATGCTCTTTACGTGCAACCGGAGAGTGTGATCGCTCTAGACTAACGTGAGGAGGAGCATAGGTTCTCTTCTCCTCTGTCCACTTATCTAAAGTGATTTACCCCCAGCCTAGGTATTGACTGCAGAGGTAATGCATTCACAAGCACAAAAACCGAGGGTTTATTTTTACATTGCTCTCTTGAAATTATCTTTTCTCTTTCTCCACCTCTGTTTGTCCATGTCACTCTCCTCTTTTCTCACTTTCATTATGGAGGCTGATAGCAGAGGCTCCAGAGGTACGGGATCAAGGAAGGAGCGAATCACTGAAAACGCTTTCACCTCTGGGCAAAACGTCTCCTTGGAGGTGGACCGAGTCACGTCACCCCCGATCCCCACTGTTCCTCTCAAGAGGAAGCATGAGGTTTTACCTTACCAAAACTCCGACCCTCCACCCAAAATCCGCCTGCCGAGGCGTCCCAGGAAGTGGGAGCCACCCCGTTCCTCTCAAGGCAGGGCAGAAAGTGGACAGGACGAAGTCCCACCCGTTGACTCCACCCCGAAACACCCTGGCCACAGTGCAGCCTTTACCCCCAGTCCACAAGTTAATGTTGGTGATTCCAGTCACATAATGGAAGGAAAGGCAAGGCTGCGAGTCCCCAAACATGACGTGAAACCGTCCAACATATCCCTACAGAGTGAGAAGAGGCTTGAGGCACCGGGAGAAAGGGAGCTTGGATCACCTAGAGATGCATCTGGTTCTGAAACCACGGCCGCTCCCAAAACATCCAAACTGCCAAAGCAGAGACAGGCTAAACGTAGAGCGCTCAAGGCTCAGATTGGCGAAAACACTGTCCAGAAGGAGGCTAAAACAGCCAAGCCCCAGAACCAGGCCAAAGCTACTTGTCTGACCACTGCCATCAGCTCTGACCCTAGAGTGAAGGATGTTGGGAAGTTGAGTGCAGAGGAGCAGATGCAGGTTCTGGAGGAAGTGAAGAAGGCTCGGGCTGTAGTGTTGACGATGGTCTTCCAGGATGGATCCACTCAGTTAGATCCAGAGCAGGTGAGAAGTACTGAGAGGAAGGTTAGTTTGGTGGTTGTCTTGAGCTTGTACTCTACGCCACTGTCCCCTAACCCTAACCCAAATTCTTTCATTATTATTTACAAACCTTTTTGTAAGATGACTATGCCTATAGTTTAAGAATCATGTTGTACCTTGTACTTATTCACTCAATACAAATATTACATATAAAAAAAAAAAAAACTTGCTGAAAAAGTTTTGGAACCAATGCTCTACTACGCTGACAGTTTCTCCAAGTTGTTTACTTTATGTGCTCTGAAAATGACACACACAGGAGCATAATTAGGGGCATGATCAATGAAATATTCAAAAGCCCATACCTGCCTTCAATCTGAAGATGCAAAAAATAAAATGTTGTTGTTGGTATTCTACTTTGAATACATCTGTTTTGAAGAGCCTAGTAGTACTGTAGAGCAATGGTCTTGACTACACACATTAATACACATTTATATGCATTATGCACTGATTTCCAAGTAACATTATTTTAAATTTGTAGATTATTTTCTAGTGTGCCACCAAGGATATATAGTAACGTTACAAGGTTCAAACTCAAAGCCACGGGTCACAGACACTTTGAGATCCTAAAAGTACACTGTAAAATCTAGGCTGTTGGGAACGATGCATCTTTCAATTTTGCAATACAAGTTGTACCCGTTGTCAGGGTGTACCTACAGTACATACTGTAATTGCAGTGAAAGAACCCTCTTAGCACTTGGAGGCTAGTCTATGATGTCTGTACTTTGATGTCATGTTGATGAAATCAGGGTTCTAAATGTGACTGTATAAAAGCACTTGAACTTTGCTGTGTGTGTGTGTGTGTGTGTGTGCGTGTGCGTATGTGTATGTGTGTGTAGAAAGTTATGCCTTCAGTATGCGGCATCCTGCTTCTGATGAAGACGGATCTGGACCTCGGGGGACCAGAGCATTCGTTGGGACCAAGCGACAGCCTGTTCTACTTAAAGCTGGAACAAACACCTGTATGGGCCCTGCAGAACACACATCACAGCCTAGAGCAATTCACCAGGTGTGTCTTTATAAGCTTTATTTAACCAGTTTAGAATAGGTGCACAGGCAGAATATTACACAGGGTCACACGCTTACATACATGAGGAGACCGTACAGGACAAACCTCCACAAAAACATACAGACTACTAAAACCCCAGAATCAGTATAATCTTTATTGTCACATCACATAGGTTTACAGGTGTAAAACATTGTTTCCAGAAATGGAGAAAAGGAAGATTTCACATTGCATATCCATCCAAACATGTACAGTATGCACAGATTTAGAAATAAGGTAAATTAGTGCAAGATGTATTAGTTCATGTACATGAATGCAGAGTATCGGCAAGTATCAAGTTCAACCACATAGTCCTCAAAAAAGTTGCTCTTCACATTTAGGTCCATGAGAAAGTCCAAGACCAACCCGTCATGCCTTGTTCAACAGTGAGAATCAGTGAAAGTTTTAAGAACATAAAGTAAATGCATTAAAAACAACAATCTGTGTAAATTAACCTAAAGAAACAGAGGTATGTGTTTGTATTTGATTGTGTGGTACTTAGTATCAATCAAAAAAATCCCACACAGACTCTTTACTCATCCGCTCCTTTTCCCCCTCCAAATCAGAAAAAATAGCTGATCTATTTAAATCAACACAGGATTTTACTGTGTAGTTTTACATGTATGTGTGTTTGTGTGTCCTTTTAGAGATATGCTGCTGCAGGTGTTATCAGGCTGTCAGATGGTGGTGTGTTACAAAGCCAAGGACTTTCTGCGTACCGTTCTTCAGCACTACAGAGGACATCTTGACTGGAAACGAGGTAAAGCCTCCTTCAACAACGTCCAACCCGAAATGAACCGTATCTCTTCTGACGTCTAAATAATTAGGCATCCTGAGGTTGTGTGTAGCTGCTGTGACCTATGCAAAACCTTCTTCGTTTGCATGACAGAGTTTTGTCAGGTTCACAATTACTAATTAGACCACAGTTGTCAGCGTTGTTGTTGAGCTAGCTGCAAATTTGGTTTTAGCCTTCTAAAAGACTCCATAGTGTGACGGTGGGTTTGGTCTGTTTTGGTAAATGTCATAGAGGTGATTTGAGGATATAATTTCTCATAACAAGACCTTATTAACAAATAAAAACAAGCCCAAAGAATTGAAGTCACAAATCAAAATAACCAATTAAGGAACACCAAACAAACTTTTTTATCTAGCACACAAAACAAATTAAATGACTTTATATAAAACAAAATAATACTGTATATTTGGAACATTAAAAAAAGCATGAAAATACAAATAATAAATTAAAAGAAAAATATAGATAAATAATTTAGACCATGAGTTATCCACTGAGGACCTGGATGCACAGCAAATCCTCTCATTATTTAGTTGAGACGCAAAACTAGGCAACTAAACCGGGTGAAAACTGTTCAAGAACCTGGTGGTGATGCTCTTGATAGTGCGCTTGTAGGCCCCCTTGCCCGGCCGTGGTCGTTGTAGGGGTTTGAACAGTTTTTGACTTGGGTGGTGCTTGTCCTTGATGATGCGCTGGGCTTTGACAACACACCGCTTTTTGTACAGTTTCTGGTGTGGGGAGCTCGCCTCCCATTATGCATTCTGCCGATCGCTGTAGGCTGATCTTTTCTCGGACAGTACAGTTCCCATACCATGACGTAACACAGCCTGATAGAACGTCTTCAACTGAGGATGCAGTGTCCTATTCCGAACTTCTTCAGGCAGCGGAGCTAGTACAGTCGCCGCTGAGCCTTTTTCCTCACGTGTGTATACCGAGGAACTTGAACTCCCTGACCCTTTCCACAGCAGCGCCATCGATGAGGATGGCTGCATGATCTCTCCGCGGCCTCCTGAAGTCCACGATCAGCTCCTTGGTCTTGTCGCTGTTAAGGTTGCGAGGTTGTTCTCCTGGCATCAGAGTCCCAGTGAGTTGATCTCATCTCTATAGTCAGACTCATTGACGTCGTTGTTGATGATTCGACCTATCACTGTCGAGTCGTGTATGGCTGTGTGCAGTCATACGTGTACAGGGAGCACGCGTTGGGGTCAGATGTGATGCTGCCCATTCTCACCACCAGTCTTGTGTCCAGTCGCACATGCTTGTGTGTAGTGCCAGGTCTCTGAGTTTTATGTCAAGTTTTGCTTGACAATGGTGTTGAATTATTTGACATACAGTATACAGGATTTTTGTCTGTTTGTCACGCTATCTGCTAATTAAAGTTTGTCCACTAGAGAGTGCTGTGCAACACAGGTGTATGGCACAGCCCTGTTGGAGAATGAAGATTGTAATTTCTTTATTTAAAATGAGAGAGAGTTTATATGACACACAATTACAGGTCTTGAGTCAGATTCAAACCCAGGGTGATTTATCGCTGGTGTCTGGCTGTCTGCTGAGGGTTGCTTGCTAAAACAGGAGCACTTGGTTGAGCAGAGATTGTGGTTCTTGTGTCTCTCTTTGTCCAGTGGCAGGCTGTCGTATCCAGGACCCGCAGGTGTCAGGCTGGCTGCTGGACCCTTCAGACCAAGCCTCCTGCTACCAAGACCTGCTCAACAAACACTGTAGGAAACTGCCCAGACCCCCTGCTCTGGACCCCGGGAAGGTTCATTGACACGCACGCATGCGCACGCACGCACACACTAACAAACAAACAATATTGCCATAGGAAAGGGAAAAAAGGAAGGACAATGGCGATATAAAAAGTTGAGAAAATGAAACTGTAGTCCCTATAATTTTTTGGATGTATGAATGAATTACATTTTTATTTCCATGTCATGCCATCAGTTTCGCCCATCCCATATGGGATTATATGACACACAAAAAGAAAACAACTGACATCAACAATCTCTCCCGTTCACACTACGCCCTACCCTATAACATACCAAATAAATAAACATGCATACAGTACACACATGAACAAAACAAGAACCCATAAGACAATGCCATTTCACATGTAAATGGCCCTCCTTCTCATCGACCAGGCCTTCTCAAGAAATGAAGCGCATGGGAGAAAAAAAATCATGGCGAAAGAATTGTTTCGTTTCAGCTTCTCAGTCATCCAAATTCATAATTTGGATTTACCGTGTTAGAAAGGCCCTGCCTGATAGAATTGTAGAATGGGCAACAGAAAACAAAATGCGTTTCATTTTCAATTTCAGAAAATTCATTAAGATCACACAAACCACATAACCTATCCTCCCCAACAGTGCTTACATATCTACCCGTCTGTATCAATATCCCTCTGTCTCTGTCTGTCTGTATGTCTTTCTTTCTCTCCTCATCACTGTTTGTCTGCCTCTATGTCTCTCTCCATTTCTCTTTCTCTCCCATATCAGGTGTCTCAGGTCATTTTAAAACTCTGTCTGCTGTACGTTTTGAATGGGGAGCTGCGCACTAAACTACAGGTTAATACACACGCACGTGCAACACATACACACTTATTTCCATGTATTTTCCTGTATGTCTAATGTTCTAGTGTGTGATGTGTCTAACAGAGAGTGTTTGTGTTTCTGTGTTCAGGGCCAGGGGCTGTGGTGGCTCTACTCCAACATGGAGCTGAGTATGATCCCTGTTCTGGCATGTGAGGACTACTTATTATTCATTATTGTGTTTTTGTTTGGTTGTTTGTGCAGTCTGCTGGGTGTTGGGTGTTTTATAATGGACCACAGTAGAACAGCATTGATTTAGTCTTTGACGAAAAATGTTCGTTGACTATACCTTTTTTCACTGACACAAACTAGATAAAAACGAAATAAAGACTTAACTATGTTGTCTGAAGACTAAATATACTGACAATTTCGTCAACAAATAAAAACGACTAAAATGTTAGGGAGGGACGAGTGGAGAAGAGATCGAGTAGAACTAAAAGACAAGTGATTCTTTTGTTTGGTTGTGCTTGGGTGTTGCGCTCCGAAAATAGCCGATCTACAAGCTCAGAAAAGTGTGGTGTAGAAAATAAATAACCCATGTGTTTAATCCATCCGTGTAACATCCATTTAAGTAGTCTTTTTGGTGAATCCTACAGTATCTCTGTTGTCTATTACATTTCGATTCAAAGATTATTATTATTTTTTTTTGGGGGGCTTTTATGCCTTTATTGGATAGGACCGTAGACTGACAGGAAATGGTGGGGCGAGATGGGGAGTGACATGCGGCAAAGGTCGTCTCGATCGGGAATCAAACCGGCGACGCCGCCAGGCATCCATGCCTACAGTATGTGTCAATGCCTAAGTGGTATGCGCCTGGACCATTAGGCCAAAAGAATTCAGGGTCCTAGTGCAGAGGTTATTTTCAAACAAAACAACTGCAGCACACATTTGTGTGGAATGGTTATTGTGAAAAATAGACCAGCGAAAGATTATATATATAAAAAAAATGTAAAAGGCTAAAAAACAAGGTTACACACAGTATGACTTTAAAGCAGGGGTCTTCAAAGTTTTCAGGCCAAGGACCCCTTAGTCGAGAGAGAGATGAAGCAGGGACCCCCACAACTTTTTCAGAGATTCCATATAGTTTCATTGTTTGACAGCACAATCGTCAGTGTAAGTGTATGTACTAGTGTACAACGCCTCGCAGCGCAAGGCATTGTGAGCTTGTAGATCTGCTATTTTTGGCTAAAGTTCTCAGAATAAGTACGCTAGGGTTCAAAAGGCTAATATAGAAAAGAAGAAAAAAGTTTCTATCATACAACGAATTGGAGGACCCCCTGTAGTAACTCTGAGGACCCCTTAGGGGTCCCGGACCCCCTGTTTAAGACCCCTGCTTTAAAGCATCCTCAGAAATACGAAGGTATCCTTTTTCAGGTGAAGGACAGAGACAGGAATGTGATATTGCAGGGAGGTGACATGAATGATGGTGGTTATATTGTTGTTGCAGCTATGGAGAGCCACAGGATCCATGTGGACAAAGAAGCCCTGAAGATGACCTCAGACATGCTGGGAGTAAGGTCACACACATCAAGGGCAACACTGGCCCCACATTTACTGCTGGATTCTAACGTTTAAAGGACAACTTTGTTTTTTTACAACAAGGGTTCATATTTTACATAGTCATCAGAGAAAAGAAAAATGAGTGTTAAAATGTTTTCATTTTTGTTCTTTCTATCGTTTTAGTGTTTTCAACGATTTTGTGGCTAAATATGTATTTTTAGACACAATAAGCCCATTCCCAAGATGCACCGCAATCTTTCATGGGCAGATGTGACTTATGGGGGCTGGTGTAAATAGTAACAATGAAATTGCTGGCTTATTGTGTCTAAAAAGACATATTTAGCCACTTACGCATGCCCCCACCCACTGAAATCAAAATACTAAAATCGCTAGAACAAGAGAAAGCGGTAAATGAAAACACTCTAATTACAGTCTAAAATATAAGTTGTTGTTTTACATTGTACAATCCTGACTGTGTTAACTCAGAGGATTTCTACTGTGTTTGTAGTACTTTGCAAAAATTAGACTGGTGGTTTTGTTTATTATATATCACTGCTAGCACAACGTGGGAATTACACATGCACCTGGGAGAGCAAAGCCTGCCCACGCCAACATCTTTTGTTCTTTGTCTCTCCACCACAGTCACCTTGACATGGCGTAAGAGCCCTCAGTCCAACTTGATCCGCAGTCTTAAGGATTTCTGTGCTAGCCCTGAGTCCTGTTTCTATTATTTTTTTAGTTTGAAAAAGTGGCATTTGAAGGATTATAGGCTGAGATCTGACGAGTAGACAGATTGACACTGCCGCTTGTCCGTTTCAGAGAGTTTACATAGGATTATAGGCTGAAAACAGCTTCTTATGCATGGGACTGTGACATTTAGTCAGCCCCGCCACACTAGTCAGGATAAACACCGTCCCGATGATGGAAGCTCGTCCCTTCCAGAAACAGTGTACTGTACACAGGCCTATACTGTAGATATGACTCTCTGGCTACTGACTACTGTCAATGCTTGCTTGCACATGGCACACCTAAATTAAACACACCCATTATTATTAGCTTAAATTGCTTACATCACATGTACTAACCGTTAGACTGACAGTTTGTACCCTCCTGTAGTTTTTAATCTTGTACAGGAAAACAAAGTACAACATTGGCCTAAGGTTTCATGATGTTTTTAGTTCAGTGCATAGCAGTCATAGCGTGGCCCCCTTCCCGTGCATGATGCATATTTGAACCATTTCCGAGACAGAAGGAGCTTTTTAGGTGGTCAGCATACACAGGTGGTGGTCATATGCATATTGCAAGTGACCCCCCCCCCCCCCCCCCCACATACACACACACACACACACACACACTGTACTTTCAGCAGCAGGGGTTTTATTTGTGGAAGAGAGTGTCCCATGTTGCAGCACGCCTATAAATACAGTAGGAGGTGTGTTTCCTTTAAGAGAAGCTGCTACCGGAAAGAGCATCACTGTCTGCCTACCTACACGCACGCACGCACACACTCACACACACACACACACACACACACACACACACACACACACACACACACACACACACACTCTGAGATATTGAAGTTTAAGCAGTCACTTATAAAGTCCCTGCATGAAGGTGTGGAGCTGTGTGCATGTCATATTTGATTAGTTTCTCTTGCTCAGCTGTCAAGTGGAGCCCTCCAAACACCAAGGCGAGAGGACTCCTTCTGGCTGTCAGTCACACGCACGCACGCACACTCTTTCATCGTTTATTGCAATTCATATGTGGCAATGGACCTCAACCCCACGCTGCGTCTCTCAGCAGTCTCCTTCACAGAAAATGACTCATGCCCATGGAGAGTTTCACACCGGGATATGGACTCATACATTACACGCTCTCTCTAATATAATGGTGTCATTGACATCCCTGACACGTTCTGGGTGTGTGTGTGTGTCTCCAACTTCACTGAGGGGCACCATCAAGTATTGATGAGGCAGTCTAGAGTATGCACAGGGCGGGAGAGGCACATAATGTGGAACTTTGGCACTCATCTGGCTGCTCCCTCTTTTGCTGTCTTTCTCTCTCCCTTATTTCTTTCTGTCACTCTCCCACTCACTTTCTCTTTCTCTCTCTTGCCTTGTACCTCTGTCGGTCTCTCTCGCCTCAGTCTACGCATTTGCAGCCGTCTCACTCGCCTGAGAGATGCTGCTACACCCTCCCTCTGTCTTTCTCTCCCCCTGTCAATCATTCTGTCAGCTTCTGTCTTCCCGTTTCGTATCGCACCTCAGACTGGCACTTGTTGACTTAAATGTCTTTCCCTATCACTGTCTAGCCTGGCTTACCTAATACCTACCCTCACATGTCATCCTCACCCACCATTACGATTCCTCCCTCCCTCCCTCCCCCTGTCTGTTTCTTTGCTCTAAGATGATTATTTTTGAAACTTTTTCCTAACGTATTGTTTTGTGTGTGTGCGTCTCTCTGTCTGTCGTGAATTAGAAATTGCTTTTTTTATATGTTGGTTGTTGATTGAAGACTGTTATTTAAACAGCTATTCAAATACATTTCTAAATACTAGTAGCTATCTGGTACTCACAAAATAGTGTGAATAACTTAGTGCAGTGATCATTAGATTTTTTTCAAATGGGCCTAATAGTCATAGCATTTTGTATTGAAGCCCCTGGTATGTACATACCTCATTCTCTCTCCTTCCCTCATGGTCTCTTCCTCTGTCCTTCATTCCCTCTGCCTCTGGCTTATCTTTCTTGTTTTCACCCTCTGTCCATCATGATCTCGCTATATTGCTCATTCTGGCTTTCTCTTGCTCAATCTCTCTCCCTCTGTCTCTTATTCTCTATTCCTCATTCTTTATCCTTCTGTCACATCATTTGACATGGCGCCCTTTTCTCATTGGCCTATTACAGCGCCACCAAGAGGCCACATTAACCTACCTGACCTGGCGTGGACCCGTGCTTGGAAGAGCACTGCTTCTAGTTTCTGACTCATTCTCTGTCATTCTGTGTCATTATTTAATTCCCATTCTCTCTCCCTCTGTCTCTCTCTCAGACTAAGATGAAACAGTTGGAGCAGGACGCCCATAAGGCTGCAGGACAAATCTTCCTGGTGACCAGCAGCACTCAGCTACGGACGGTGTGTGCGTGCGTGCGTGCGTGTATGTGTGGTGTGATGTGATGATGCAGATTCATGCGCAGTACTATACACAGTGTGTTAATATACAGGGTGCTTGCAGGTCTTGAAATTCTGGAAAAGTATGGAACTAGGAATAAGTATAGACATTTGCTCATAGTAATTCATACATAAACTAGACAGGGGCACTCCATGCAGTGCATATCTCTGCCAGGGTGGGTTGCCTACCCAGGATAATATAGACCAGCTTGCTCCACAAGCTGGTAAAAAAATAATAATTGAAAACGAAACACATGTGTGCCTTGTTTATCAAACCCACAAATTGTTCACATATGCCCTGTCTAGTGTACAATGTGATAACTGCCTGGATATCAGCTTTCAATCTGGGAAACATTTCTCATTTCTAATTCAAAAGGGCTTCACGGTATAGTTATTCCATACTGGGTCGATTGTTCCTGAGTCGTCAGCCGTTAGCCCAGTAGATTTGGAAGAAAGCTTATGGGTTATGGTTTGTTTTCGAGTTCATGGATCGAACATCCCAAATATAAAACCTGGATCGCCCTGGACCCCAAGTCAAATACTAATTTGTTATGCAAAATATGAGCCAAATAAATGGACATCGCGCCAGCAAGGGGTCATTCAGTCGTCTGCATTGCAAAATACATGCAGTCAGCATTTTGAGATCACTGCTGGTGGTCAGAAGGTCAAAATTCCAAACAAAATACACACTTGAAAACTTACGTCCCAGGCACTCAAATATAGCTTAAGGCCCCTTTCCACTGCAAGGTGGAACCAGAACTTTCCTGAACCTGAACCCATTTTTTTGGATCTGGTTTTGTTTCCATTGCACACGGCCCAATTTCAGACAAGGTTCCTGGAACCTTTTTTCGGTCCTGCTCCTGAGGTAGAACTAAACTTGAGTTCTAGGAACCTATAGGCAGGGCCCTTCCTGGTTAGGTCTGGATATATGGAAACGTAAGCAGAACTTGGTCCCGGAACTTCATAGGTTCTTGAAAGTTCTTGGTTCTGGTTCTATAGTTCTGGGTCTGCCTTACAGTGGAAATGGGGCTTTATATAATTAAAAACTTTTATTGTGAGGTAGCTACAGTTACAACTACAAGAAGTAGAGGTCTTAATTAAAGAAAAGAAAGTTTGGATTTTTTTCATTTGGGAGAAGGGCAAGCACTGTGTAATAATTAACGATCATGCCTTTTTTATAAAGAACGTCTCATGGGGTTGTATGTGTGTGCGTGGTATTTAAAGGTTCTGTTTGAAAAGCTGCGACTCCACGAACGCTGTGAGAACAAGAAACTCCCCAAGACTGTCAACAAACAGCAGCAGTCTACATCAGAGGCAACTGTGAGGAGAATACTCACACACACGCACATGCACATGCGCGCGCGCACACACACACACACACACACACACACACACACACACACACACACAGAGAGAGAGAAATGTGTAAGCTTTGTATATGTGCTTATGTGAGTTAATGTGTTTTTTTCTCAAATTGTATGCATCTGCGTACACAAAGTGGCTGTGATTTTGAAGTTGTGCTCACTTCTGTAGTTGCCACACTTTGTTTTCTAAGCACACATCTTTGTGTCCTTTGATGATGTGAAATCACAGCATCTTCAAATAGACACGCCAAGTATAAAAGGGAGCTCTTGAGGATATCATTTCAGAGACATTGCAATTTACAGGTTTTCTCAGCAGACAGTGAAACACATGGTGAAAGAACAGCAGGACATTAACATACAGTGAAAAGGGACAGCAAAACAAAAGATAAAGTTTTCTCTCTCTTAATACATTATACACGTACTTTAGTAATGCATAACTGTCCAAACGGCAATGTGTCCTTTCTGCATGCAGTTGTTACAACTCCAGGACCTGCACCCCCTGCCCAAGATTATCCTGGAGTACAGACAGGTCAGTCAACAGACATTGACTCATTATTCCTTTATACATCAGATTATCCTAAAGCAGTGGTTCTCAACCTTTTCAGGCTGCGACCCCCAAAATAATCATATTTTGGGGGTGTGTGTGAGACCCCCACACCCTACGAGTACTGAGAGTTGAGGCATAACATTTTGTATAACACCGTTCTAATTGTGAAAATTGCAGATCTACATGCTCACGTTGTGTGTATGTAGATCTGCTATTTTCAAAATTTCTGCCTCTAATATTTGACTATTTGGCCAATGTTTAATTTGTCATTTTAGAGGTATTAAAAAGTCTTTAAATTGTCACTTTAGAAATGTGCAGATACCCTCTATAAAAGGGATTTTAAAACTCTGACACATGAATTAAGTCATAGCCCGCTTAACAAGTTTGTTTACTTTTTTGAATTGCTTTTTGTAATAATTATTGTGCAGGTTATTGTTCATAATGATGCATGAACTCATTGTACAGTATATATATTTTTTCTTTTACACTATGTATCTCGCTCTCCTCAGGTCCACAAGATCAAGTCCACGTTTGTCGATGGTGTTCTGTCATGTATGATGAGCAAGGTGAGGGGGCGCAAATACACAGAACTATGGGAGGATCATGAGACAATAATAACGTTTCTACAGTTTTTCCAAAACCATAGTCCATAATAATAGGAACTTGTGCAGCCACATCACTTACAGTACCCTATAGTTCACTTTGAAAAGTGGCTGATTCAGCTTTTCTCCTTGGAGTTGGCAGAATGCTGAAACAGAAGCAAGGGCGTGTAGATTGAAAAATCACTGGGTGTCACCCCCAAAATGTTAATATTCTACACAACCTTCTAAGACTATTAAATTATGCTGATTGGGTCTAATCTCTGACTGAATTCCATATCGTTCTCCCTGATCTTAGCTGAGAATCAACTATGGGGGACCTGTTGACTGTACGCTGCTTGGGACTTCATGAACATTATGTCCTCAAAAACAAAAAAAAGCAGTGTGAAATGATGAACGGTTCTTTTCCTGTTATGAGTTAATTTCAGTTAATTTAAAGGAGCTATAGTCAACTTTTTCTTGAAAAACGGATGCTAAAATTAAAATAATGTTTCGAAAATATTTTATAAAAAAAATAAGCTTCATATATGTGTTTCAATTAAAAAATGACCACAAAAAGCGGAAAAATAATGATAAAATAATCATTTTGGTCCTTTGTTTACATTTACAGGGCCCGTAAATGTAAACAAAGGGCCAAAATGATTATTTTATCATTATTTTTCCGCTTTTTGTGGTCATTTTTTAATTGAAACACATATATGAAGCTTGTTTTTTTTATAAAATATTTTCGAAACATTATTTTAATTTTAGCATCCGTTTTTCAAGAAAAAGTTGACTATAGCTCCTTTAAGCTATATGAAAGTCCCGCGAATCTTGGCCAATGCCAATCTCTGCGGGACGGACGGCATACATACACACAAAGCCCGATGTAGGAGTTGTTAGTACCACTCAAGAAGCTCAACTTTAGATGCAATGCATTTCACTTTCAAATACTGTATATTACAGTACAGTACTGTATATAATCTGCCACTGATTGCTGGTAGGTCTAATGTGAACTTTGTAACGTGTGACTTGACATTGCCTCTCTCTGTGATCTTACCTGAGCCTCAGCTGTAGGGGACCTGCTGTAAGTTTCTGCACTGCAGCTCAGACTTTCATCTAGGATCTGAAATTCATTGATTTTCTATCTCTGAAATACAGTTCTATTCAGAGGGCTGGTACAGTACGTTGATTTAACATCAACAAAAAAGAAAGCGCTCTTTTGGATCTCTCAAACCCCTTGGAAACAGTGCCAAAATTGATGGACAAAATGTTCTCCTTTTTCGACATTGTGGCATAGCCAGCTTTGCAGATCAGAATATTGTGCCGTACTGTGTGTTGTTATACGTTTCCTGGCTTCCCAACCGGGGAGAGGAAATATAACAGTCAGTGAATCACTATGGTCACTGCCAAGCTGATAGACTCTGGAAATACAAATAAGAAAAAAGAGGTCAGGACGTGTCTCGGTTACTTAGATAAAAAACCACGCTATGCAGAGAAGTGCCGCAAGCCAGACTGACTCCAACACACTAACACAGGACGGTGTTATTACACTACTCTCCAACGGGGCAGCATCAATTTGCCTCAAGCATTTTTCTTTTTCTTAACCACTTTTTACCCCTCTACACCAAATATCTGTGCAGAAAATAGCCAATATACAAGTTAACAACATGTAGCATTGTGACGTGCTAGGTGAAGGGAAGGTTGTACATCTGCTATTTTCACAGAATGTTTCCCCCGGAATAGGAACACAAGGTGGTTATAGGAGAATGCAGAGTCCACTCCTTTTTATTACAGCTTGCAAAGCTGGTTTGGTCTACAGATCGTCAGCCACCTAGCCACCACAGCATGGCAACATCTCCTTATTTTTTACCATACAGTATATGGTAAAGATTCATGAGAACAAGTGTGAATGTATATATTATTATATTTCGCGTTACTTTTCCACAGCGTTCTCGGTTACGTCACCACCTCAGCAAGGCTAGTCCACTAGATGACTGTGTCATTTCTTGTTTCTTACACTAGGAAAGCAGAGAGTGGTCAACAAGGGGGTATTACATCACTACTAGGCCATAGTCTTTAAATGATTTCCACTGAGCCGTTCCATTCCCTCTCCTAGGTTTTGCTCAGTGCCCCCACTGTAAGAAACAGCCAGTGTAAACATGCAGATGAGTTTTTGTGGTGAGATGGTGTGAGTGGAATCTGCAGGGAGCTGGAGCTGTTTATGCCTCTGCACTCATTGAACCCCGCTAATGAGCTCCTCTGGCTGTCAAGATTAGCTGTTAGGCTTTTCGTAATGATGATCCACCAGGCTATCCTTTAGCCAGGGTGGAGAGAGGAAACACTCTAGTGAGATGTGGGACTAATATACTCTATTTAAATGTACCTTTTGCAGATGGTGTTACTTTTAGACAATGGCCTTCGACCTAGAAGTGCACCACGTACAATTGCAATTTACCTGTAGGCATTTAGCAGATGGCCACATCAGATTAAATGACATAAATGCTAGTCACAAAACTATAGGGTAAATGGTCAAGTAAATAAAGAAAACAATGGAGTGCAAAGTAACTAGGATACCAGTGTGCCACGGTACAGGCACATACCCTGTCTGTGTATGCGAACATACAATACTGTATAACTAGACAATGGACAAAGGAGACGTGTTGCTTCAGATTTGATGAGGATTGTTCCGTGGAACAGAAATGGATGACATGTAATAATAAAATGTACAAAAGAACAATATTTTACACACCTAGCTTATCCCAAAGGGGAACTTCAGTTTCAGCTTAACCCAGCTGAGTGCTCCCCACAGAGGAGCGCGGAGAGGGGGGGCAATTAGGGGTTAGGTGTCTTGCGTAGGGACACTTCGACACATTACTGGCCTGGCCTGGAATCTGACCTGTGACAACCAGGGGCTCTGGTTCCCCAGGCAGGCTCACTAACCAGCTATGGCCACCCCTAAATATGAATTATTCATCCTGGTTGTTTGAGGATTGTTCTTAAACATGTTCTGTATATTTCCTAAAAGAACCTGTGGGTTTAGGTTGATATATATGAATATTTGTGTCTCCCACTTTCTGATTTTGTCCTTTTTTGTCTCTCTCCGTCTCGCTCTCCATCAGAACTACATCTCCTCCTCATGGTACCAGACCAGTGCAGTGACTGGTAGAATCTCAGCCAAACACCCAGTGAGTCCTTCCTCCTTCTCATGTCTCCTCCCACTGTCGGCTTCTTCATTTCTTACTCATTTAATTCATCACACTGTGTGTTTTAGGGATGGGACAATAATCGCTATTATTGTTTGTCGTGATAAAATATCCTCATACATGGCTTGTTCAAAGCAAACTTTGTTTCTCAATCTCTACTGTAGCGCTGTATTTTCTAATTGAATTAAATGAAACTAGAAGCAACAATGCAAATGTAATTAAGACTAGAAAACATCGTTTTTGTTTTCCCACAATTAGATCTAGAGGTGCTTGCGTGCGCGTTCACGTGACGTCAATAAATGACCATTGACCCCTGAAAAGAAAATACCAAAGCACCACTGCTTACCTTACCACTGCTCTATGTTCTTCATCCATCTCTGTCTATAGTCTTTGTTCTATTTGTCAATATCTCATTCTCTTGTCTCTCATTATTGTATTTATGTTTCTCTCTAATTAAAGAGAGTCTTTCAATAAGCTTAGATTACATTTGCTGCGCACACACACACACACACACACACACACACACACACACACACACACACACACACACACATGCACGCACACACACGTGCGCACACACACACATGCACACAGACTCGCTCGCTCTCTCTCTCTCACACACACGCACACACACAGAGTGAGATTTGGGAAGGTTACATAACAGGACCTTTGTTTCCTCTAGCTGTCCAGAGATGTGATTGTGGGTGTGCGTTTGTGTGTGTGTGCGTGCGCGCGTGTGTGTGCAGTGTGCATTTCGGGGAATGTTACATTTTGGGAGAGAGGCTTGGCTAATAAGCTCAGAGGCTGGGGTTTAATAATCTAATTCTATTGTATCAATAGTGGGGAAAAAGTAAAATATACAGTATATATTTTTTATAATGATGTATTCTTTGTAAATACTATGATGGACCTCCATAACAGTTTTTCTCCTCATTTAAGCTGTTCTACAATACCTCTTCATGTCATGATAGTGCTGTTTAACACCATGGCAATGTTTGTTTGTTTTTTACAATACTTTTTAACCTTGAGTGGGACCTTCTTTAGGGCATTCTTTTTCACATGGATGAAAAGAACTTACAAGTTCAGCGAGCCCACTTTCTGAATCATTTTTGTTTGTAGATACAGACAGACAAAACATGGTTAAAACCACTCGGAGACCGCATAACATAGAAACATTGTCAGTGGTTGGCCATTTTGACCCAAATCAAGGATATTGATATGCTGATGATGAGTGGCTTCAGTTATAATGTTGATTCAGTTCTAGACTTTAGAGTAGTTTAATGAATTCCATAGCCTCAGAGTCAGCAGTGGCACTGCTATTAATGTGAATGTCCATTCAAAATTATTCTTTCATGTTCAGTGATAATGAGTGCAGTCAGCACAGAGAAGAATTCTGGCAGAAATCGTGAATTGTGCCTTGGAGGCCTGTATATCATAATGATACATGCGAGTACAGCTGGTTCAGCTTTAAGCACAGTAGCAAGATATTCAAAGAAAGCTTAAGGATGAGAACTTATCCAGGTCAAACTTTGTACACCTAAACTTTTCTGAGTAGATTTGAATTGCAATGTTGTCTAAGTGGTGTCATTTAAGTGCATAAAATCAAGTCTCTTTAGATCATGAATGTAAAAAATCACACCCGTGTGAACTGAGCGGTGGTCGTGGAGGCTGCGCAACAGCAAAACAAATATATATATTGTGTGTGTGTGTGTGTGTGTGTGTGTGTGTGTGTGTGTGTGTGTGTGTGTGTGTGTGTGTGTGTGTGTGTGTGTGTGTGTGTGTGTGTGTGTGTGTGTGTGTGTGTGTGTGTGTGTGTGTGTGTGTGTGTGTGTGTGTGTGTGTGTGTGTGTGTGTGTGTGGGTGGGTGGGTGGGTGGGTGGGTGGGTGCCTGGCCTGGCCTGAACAACAGCGCCCCTCCCTTAACATGTGTGGTCACAAAAGGTACTACATACAGGCTACATACAGACAGACACGCATACAGACAGACAGACAGACAGACCCACACACACGGCCACGTATAGGAGCGTTGTGACCACCGCTCAAAAATGGGTTTATAGTAGGCTCTACTGGGTGGTTCTAAAACAGGTGAAAAGTGTATTTTAGCAGTGCATGAATCAGTGATCATGGTGCCATAGACTCTGGGGGAGTTTTTACAGTTACAGAGGAGGGACATGGGTGGATCCCATGGGTGGGGTGTCTCCCCCCCCAGGTAACATTTGGTCTCTCTCTGCATCTGCAACTGATGGGCCAGCAGCACAGTCCTTTGGTTCACCCCTCAGCGTCATTGCTTTCTTTAGAAGCTCAGTTCATCACATTTGAAGACGCACTGACGCAGACAATAAGTCAAAACAAACTCCAGTGAAATATGGGGCGATCCATTGTTCATCTGCCTCATGCTGCCAAACTATGGCTGCAGTCATAGCTTAGTGGTTCTAGTCTGGTAAGCGGAAGGTCACTTACGTGCGCGCGTGCGTGTCGGTATGTGTGTGTGTGTGTGTGTGTGTGTGGGTGGGTGCCCTACAGACAGTGTGTCTGGATGATTTAGTTGGTGCTGCAGTAAAACCTTTAGTCACGCTGAGAGCTGCTTTGTAGAGTCAGGGAAATGGCACCACTGAAATATTCATCACATCACCACATAGGAAAAGCGCAGCCAGAGAACTTTTGAGGAAATGTTTTCATCTGACAGATTTATTTCACCCCTATCCATCCCTCTCTACTTCTAAACTAAACTAAATTAAGTTCAGCTAAACTGAATTTAACTAATGCCTATATTTTTCTGCTGCTGTCAAACCATTTTATTTGCACATAATCAGACAACTGAGCTGCATGTGCATCAT
>NC_137821.1:40247855-40290355 GCF_963921795.1 Nannobrachium achirus | reverse complement strand
GACCATTTACCCTGTTACCCCAGTACGAGGGTTCATGTCGTTTACTCTGATCTAACATGTTCGTCGTTCAGGATGAGAGTCTACTAAATGCGGTCCAAGCCATTGGGGAGTGCGTGCGTGTGTGTGTGAGCATGTGTTTGCACGTGTGTGTGCATGCGTGCATGCACGTGTTTACATGTGCAATTGTGCATGCATCAAGCGTGCTCTCGGGTAGGCTACACAGCACTGTATGTACGGCAGTGGCCCCGGGGTAGTGTGGTCGGTAGAGCGGCCGGATGGGAACCATGAGGTTCCCAGTTTGATCCCGGGCTCCCCCAGAGTTAGTTTTGAAGTGTCCTTGAGTAAGACGCTGAACCCCTAATTGCTCCCGGTGTGCAGGTTGGTGAATGGTGGTGCCTTGCATGGTTTCCTCTGCCATCGGTGAGTGAATGGGTGAATGTATTGCACAATCTATGAAAAGCGCTTTGGATGAAAAGCGATATATAAATGCAACATTTATAATGAATCCATCTGTGCCCATGTGTTTTCACAGGCATGTACCGTATGTATTGATATACCTGGCTGCTTGCCTCCTTTACTGTACATCTTTGCCTGTGTTCAGCATGGAAGGCACTCCACACATAACAGGCGATTATAAGAGCAGCCAGGTGGCTTGTCAGCCGTTGTCTTGTCAACCACAACTAGCTGTCAGTTCCGTCATCAGTCCAGTTAGCATCTCTGCGGGAATGACAGCTGAAGGAAGTGCCCTGCAGTGAAAATATCCATGTGTGTGTCCATTAGTTATAGCTGTTATAAACAGCTGTGTGGAAGCGGTGAAATCTTATCACCTGTGGAGGATACAGTAGTTTGCTTGTTTGAGACATGTTGGAGGACAGGATAAATATGTACAATATATCAATATTCTATGAAAGAATGACGAACAGTGGCTCAACAGTTATAGGCATACTCCATAACAGACATATTACTAATATATGTCACATATCAGTCAGTCTAATAGAGTAGAACTTTCTGAATAATCTATTGGTTTATTACCTTGCAAAGTTGCTAGTAGAGTGGACAAACTTGCAATATCACTTCCAAGGCTCTGTGTGTGTGTGTGTGTGTGTGTGTGTGTGTGTGTGTGTGTGTGTGTGTGTGTGTGTGTGTGTGTGTGTGTGTGTGTGTGTGTGTGTGTGTGTGTGTGTGTGTGTGTGTGTGTGTGTGTGTGTGTGTGTGTGTGGGTGCGTGCGTGCGTGCGTGCGTGTGCGCGTGCGTGCGTGCACGCAAGTGAGAGAGAAAGAGTCCTGCAACAGTAGTTGTGCAGTGACTAAAGTTGGCCAGCAGGTGGCCTCATAGTTAACTATTGCAGCCACAAAGTAGGCTACTTCTACTACTACAGTACACTATACACACAGCAAAATCATGATTGGATCATTTAACTAAAAACTACTAAAAGTGTACAAATGGGTATCTATTTTTATGTACAGTATTTAGAGTTAAATTAACACTCAGACATCTAATGTGTACTACTACCAATACTGCTAGTTCTGCTACAACTAATATTACCTCTGCTACTATTGTAACTCTAGTACTACTACTTCTACTGCTGATGCCTCTGCTATACTAAGCTGTCTGCCATCGCCCCCTAGTGTCTAATACAACTAAATAAGCAGATCTGTCCTGCACCCAAGAAAGGAGAATCTCAGCAGGCAAGGTCGGTTTCACTGACAGCAGTGGCTTAGAGTCTAAGCCTTAGACTATGGCAGGCTAGAACCTTGCTTGACACAGTGTTATTGATCAGTGGGCAGTGGCCGTGTGTGCGTGTGCGTGTGTGTGTCCGTGCGCGTGCGTGTGTGTGACTGTGTAGTCAGCAGAGACTAAGCTGACCCAAGCACGCCACACCTCATTCATCCTTCCCGCTCAAGTCACCCTGACGTAAACTGTAGCTACTGTCCTTGTCCGTCTGTCTGGCTATCCCCCTCCCTCCCTACTCCCTCTGCATCTTGCCTGTCTCATGTTCACTTTGCCATGTCTTTTCTCTCTCTCTCTCTCTCTCTCTCTCTCTCTCTCTCTCTCTCTCTCTTTCTCTCTCTCTCTCTCTCTCTCTCTCTCTCTCTCTGCTGTCATCCATCTATGAGTTTGAACACACACGTCCCTATTGTGGGGAAAACATTCTGCAAAAATGTCAGTCTCAATCTCAACGCGACACATTGTGTGCTTGTAGATCGACTATTTTCAGGTAATAGATTTGGTGTAGAGGGGAAAAGGTGCACGATATCTGTGATAATCAATGTGTTGCAAGACATTGTTACGACATCACGATATCTGTAACTGAAGAAGAAAGACATCTGGAATTATGCATTAATTCTGAAGTCCTACAAGATTTCCCTCACTAAAAGCTCCTAACTTTATGTAAAAACACTGCTTTCTTAAAGGAGTAGTTCACCCCAAAAATGAGAGAAATTTTAGGAGACTCTTTGTAGGCCCATTGATTCCAGATGGAGACCCAAATGCATTTGGGTCCCCTTCCGGAATCAATGGGCGTGACTTTATTGTAATCAAAATATTGTCTTAGGAATGCAAAAGAAAAAAAATATATATATATATATATATTAACTCAAGTCTCCATGAGTAATCAATAGAAACTCCTTTAAAAATGAAATATCATAATGTGTGTGTGTGTGTGTGTGTGTGTGTGTGTGTGTGTGTGTGTGTGTGTGTGTGTGTGTGTGTGTGTGTGTGTGTGTGTGTGAAAAAGGGAGTGGTTTGAGCGTACCTTGGATATAAGGGGTCCAGATGACTCTGCATTGTGTGTGTGTGTGCGTGTGTGCGTGTGCGCGTCTTCTGATTTCTGCTGCCCTCACTGAAAAGCAGTGCATGATGGGAGGGCTGAGTTTGCATATCTGACACTGTGAATCGCCTGTCACACCACAGGGGCACCACACACACACACACACAAACACACACACACACACACACACACACACACACACACACAATGTTCAACCACAAAGTTAAGATGATGTGTGTGTGTGTGAGTGCCTGTGTGGGCTTGGCTTATCGTCCCTAATGTATTCATTTTTTTCGTCCACACCCTGCCACTGCAGTGTTGTCTATCTTTCTCTCTTTACCACTCTCCTGGCGCTCTCTCTCCCTGCCCCTCTGTCTGTCTGTGGC
Source organism: Nannobrachium achirus (assembly GCF_963921795.1). Lineage (NCBI taxonomy): Eukaryota > Metazoa > Chordata > Actinopteri > Myctophiformes > Myctophidae > Nannobrachium > Nannobrachium achirus. The sequence continues at coordinate 40,287,199 of NC_137821.1, read as the reverse complement.
TCTCTCTCACCCTCCCTTTCTCTCATACTGTCTCTCCCTCCCTCTGACGCGGTCTCTCCCTCTCTTCCTCTCTCTACCCCCTTTCTTCCTCCCTCCCCATCTCTTTCTCTGTCTTTCCCCTCACTCCCTTTATATCTCTCACCCCCACCTTCCCCCCCCCACTCTCTGTCTCTCTTTTCTCTGTCTCCTGTGAATAATACATGAGCATAGAAAGCAGAGATCTGTCGTTGATGTCGGCCGCGTGAGGACCTTTGGTCATACAGTCCACCCTGAAGGGAACAGTGTGTGTGGTAAATGGTAAATGGTCCATTTATATAGCGCCTTTATCCAATGATTGTGCATTACATTCACCCATTCACACGCTATTATACACAGATGGCGGAGGAAACCATGCAAGGCACCAACCTGCTCACCGGGAGCAACTAGGGGTTCAGAGTTTAGAGGTTCGAACTGGGAACCTTTCGGGAACCCTCCGTGTTCTAATGATGGTTTCTTTGCCCCTGTTCCACTGCCGCCCCATTGCTGTGTGTGTGTGTGTGTGTGTGTGTGTGTGTGTGTGTGTGTGTGTGTGTGTGTGTGTGTGTGTGTGTGTGTGTGTGTGTGTGTGTGTGTGTGTGTGTGTGTGTGTGTGTGTGTGTGTGTGTGTGTGTGTGTGTGTGTGTGTGCGACTGTGCGTGTGTGTTTTATCAGGGCTAATCTCACAAACCGCTGAACTGATCAGTACAACACATTTCCTGTGCACTCTGCCAGTAGGCCAAATAAGTACTTTTCTCACTTGATATGGGTCTCTAATTGTTAATAGATCTCCAGAATCAAATTTGGACTTCTTCTGTAGAGTATATAGGAACAGTGTTAGCTACAATCCTGCAATGTGCTTTGGATTTTCTCATTGTTGCCTCCATGGTCACCAGCGTTTTTTTCAGCTCTGCTGGTTCTGATTTTGTTGTTAAATAATTTTCCACATTCCTCACATTTAGGAGAAGAAGCTTGGCCAAGAATGTAAGAGGCAGCTAGGGTTATTTAAAAAAATAATCAATGGTGGGAAACAGTATTCTAGAATTGCTGTTATTTTATGAGAGTAATTTAGAAAAATGTAAACCTTCTCGCCGTGTGTACAGTGTTATTATGAATTCTTTGTGGGGGGAGAAAAAAATCCCTACAGAGTTAAATTTTTCTTCTAGTATTGCTCTACTACAGTGTTTATCCATAGCACATTCCTTATTGGTTTAAGGCAGCAGCCATTTTGTCTAGTGAGCAGCTCACATTACACAGATCAAAATAACTTTCAAATTCAGCAAACGCACTGTATATGCTGTAGCATCTACAACCCACTTTTTGACTGTGCACTTTTTTCTGTTAGGGAAAAACACCCCTCAGATGGGGGTTTTGAGACAATTTCAAACCTGATCAATGGTTGTCCCTTTTGACCCAAATATTACCATGCTGATGAGTGCCTTCTCTTACATGTTGAATTAGTTCTAGAGCAGACTTTCAACTAAATTAAATAGCCTTGGGAACCGTAGCCGTAGGCCAAGAGCTAGGCTTTCAAGTAACTCTGTGAATTGAGATGCTAAATTGCTTGGTATTAATGACAGCAGTCAATTCAGAGAATTCTGGGAGAAATAGTTAACTGTTCCTCGCATGTACTATAGCAAGTAGTACAGCTTGTTCAGCTTTAAGCACAGTAGCAAGATATTCAAAGGATGAGAACTTATTTAGGTCAGCCATTGTACAGCTAAACGTTTCCGAGTAGATCTGAGTAGCAATTTCACCCTTCTTTTTTCCAGTCTCAGTAACAAAATCTGTATTCTGGTGGGCATGCCTTAAAATGTGTCGCAAGACGACGATTCGTGTCTTAAAGGATTTCATGAAATCAAGCTTATATACATCTACAGTATAAGCTCATTCATATAAAAAAGTGCTAGACAGATCAAACATTGAACAGAGCTATTAGGTTTATAGCTGGGTCTAAAACATATGGTAGCTGTCAAAGAATACTCGAGCGATATCAAGTTAGAAAAAGTTGCAGTACAAGTTGAAGTCACGTTTAGTCTTTCGTTACTCACAACAAGAATGGGAGGGATTACAGGCACTGAAATAGGATCTCTTGGTGGCAGAGTCAGCAGGATTTGTCCTGGGTCCTGAAAAATGTTTTTAGCAGGGCTAACAGTAATCATGATGCTATAGATTTGTTGGGGCATAGGTTGTTGATGGAATTTTGGATCATATTCCATATGGATAAACAGTTTTCCCCAATCATAATAAAATACTCCACACAATGAATGAGACCACACCGGAGAATATGCGTTTTTGTGTTGAAGTTTAGTCAGAGTTCAAAGTACTGTACAAGTACAGTATAGAGCATTTTCTCACCCATAGTTTCTCTGAGTACAAAGCATAATGATTCCACATATATAGTTGAATGTATACAGCATAAAATACATTAGTCACATTATGATTGGACAATTAAACATAACAATGGATCATGAGATGGTGTTGTGACTGAGTCTCGTGAACTCAGAAGCAAGGATGTAGAATGTTTTGGTTTCTCATTATCCAGTGTCCGGGACACTTTGACATTTCGCCGGTCAATCTTTCTGTCCCTGGAGTGGGGCAGATTCTCGTCTCGTGCATTAGTTATCAGATCAAAACATCATGGCATTGACTTTTAACACTGAGAATGATATCTATACCATGTTAAACAACAATAACATATTGTACTATCAATTCCCTCCTGAGATAGCATTTGAAGTGTTAAATGTCAAGGCAGCATAAACAACAAGGGAAGAAAACATGGGTTAAACTTTTTTTTTAAGGTATTAGAAACAGAACATAATAATTGAACAATTTAAGTCAAAAACATTTCGATAGTTTTTGAAGAGTAGAGTCAAAAGAACTGTATATTTCCAAAGGTATTTAAATCAGAATATCATAATTGAACTTTGTTTTTGTTTTTTAAGTAGAGGTAAAAGATTTTTATTGTCTTAATTATTAATTATTATATATATGTATTTTACAAAGGTTCAATGTGTCGAAGATTGATTGGAAATTATCCATGTCAAGCAAGATAAAAACACATCAGCATCACGCTCCCGGGTGGTTATTACAATTTGGGGCCGATTTTAGTCAAAACAAGACGAACTTGACTCTTTACCATAATTTAGGTTAAAGACAAAAGCATTCAAAATGTATTTAGACAGCATCCGAAAATCAGCCGTTTGGCGGTCATAATTCGTACACCTCCGAGGTTACCTTTAGGTAATCAGTGGTCTTAATTGTCCCTGCAGGTTGGGGACATTTATAGTGAGGTGTCAAACCGGAGCCGCCTTAAAGCCAACTGTCTATTCCTCCTTACTGGCTTTTGTCCGAGTCAAGGTCTTAAAGAAAACTTTACAGCGGGAAAACGTGTGTGATGCAGTTTCATACTCACGAAATACATATGGATTTTTCAATCATCCTTTTTGACATTTCCACTTTGGACAGACATGCAGTGAAGTATGTGTCTGTCAACTCATTCTCAATTATCATCTCAAAATATCTTTATCTGTAAGACAAGGGAAAAGACAGGGACAAATCAATCCATAATGTAAGGCAATAAGGTATTTATATATAGAAATTAAATTGAAATGTTTAGATACATCACCAAAAGAGGACACAAGTTGTGTCAGTTTGTTCTGTTAGGGGAAACAGATTAACCCTGTTGAGGATTGGAATCAACTTCAATAAGTTGAAATATATTTAAATGGGATGAAATGAAAACAAAATGAAATATGAAAATATGAAATCAGAAAATGAAATATGAATTCAGAAAATGAAAATATGAAAGAAATAAAATTAAATGAAAAAATATTAATTCTAAATATTAATTCTCCAAACACATTCCCTCCCGTTTGCCACAGCCAAAAATATTGGGTGTGACAAAAATTGTTTTGTTGATGTTTGGAGGCAATATGGTTAAATGAGAAACAGATGGTCCAGAGGTACAGTAAACCTTGTGGATGGACAGTGATTCTGCTCACTGTCAGAGTTAGTGAGCTTCCAGGCCTGTGAGGGGGGAAGTGTATCATAACAAGATAAGGTTTTCCCAAAACAATAGTTAGCGAGGCCTGCTGAAAGGCTCTCTACTGAAAGTGTCCCAGAGAGAGAGACTTTAAAGAAGTAAAATAATAATAATAAAAATACATAACATAATCATAATGTCATTTTTTTTTTTTCCATAATGTGTAATCCCGTATAAGCCCAGTAGGGTTGTAATAATTGTGGAATTTGACTGAACGGGTTTGAATGGAGCCCAGCCATCTAAATTGTTTTTGGAACCGTCTCAGCCTGCTTTTACTCAAGTAAAGAGGATAAAGTATTACCAAAAATAAACCAACATGAGAAATTAAAGGTTGAGTAAAGCAGGGCTAGGCCTCTTCCATCCTTAACCCATACTGCAGTTTATGTGTTAAGAATGGTAAAAGTAAATGTTTTTGGTTCATGTCCATAAGGTGTGGTTTGAAAGAACAAGGTTCAGTTGTTACACAGGAAATAGTGTTTTTCACGACAAAACAGGAGGACAGGAGAAAACTGGTTAAAATAAAATTGAAATAAAACAGTCAGTCAGTCAGTCAGTCACTGATAATCAGTCAGTTAAGTTGGTAGCGAGTTAGTGGAGTTAGTTCCACTATACCTGTTCTGCCATGTCATTAGTCCGTCCTGTCCCCTAAAATAAAATAAAGCCCACCTGTCATTGATGGGAAAAAAAATTATTAAGACGTTAGGGGCATCACATAGCAACATTCAAATAAACCCAAGCGTTGGTTGTTATCAGTACGAGTGTAGTCATAACAAGAGTGAATGAGATCCCTTTTTAGAGAGAGAGAGAGAGACAGTCATATGTGTAAATAATTCCTAGTTTTGCAAACCAGGCAAGTGAGTTAGAACACCAACAGAGGGAGAAAAACCCAAGACAGATTCAAATAAGACAGATTCAAATATAACCCCAGCACATTGTTATCAAGCCCTGTATTAGAATGTAAACAGTAGATTATACAGAACAAGAGCGAATGAAACCCATTTTTGAGAGAGAAAGAGAGAGCAAGGTCACACAGAAACTGAATCGGCTCGTGGCCTCTCAAGGTAAAAATAAGAAAAATGAAATAAAAAACAATTCCAGCAATCAAATAAAAAACAATTCCAGCAATCCCCTCATAGTTTTTTTCCAAAATAAAACAATAATAAACCAAAATGTAAGCATCGGTCAAGCGAGCGCGGGCAAGCAGCAAGCAAGCAGCATAAGCCAAGCACATATTGTACCATATTGTACACGGAAGTAGCACCGCTCACTTTATACTTGGTTTGATTTTCTTGCTTTCATAATAGACAAACCGAAATGTAACCAGGGGAGGAAAATTGGATTAGAGATGATTAGACAGAGATAGATTATCAAAAACATTTAACACACAGGTTTGTCAGTCAGAACTTGATTTTTCTTTTTTTTTTCTTTCCAGAAGTCGTTCTTAGTCAAAAGTAAACAAAATATATAGTACCATTATCTCGGGGCGTCCCAAGGGTCAAGAGTGTTTGTTCTTTTCAGGACATTGTAATCCATGAAAGTCACGTAGCAGATCGACAAGCTCACAACGCGCCCCATCGCGTTGTGAGTGAAAGGCCAGCCAGGTTCGGCTGGGGGGGGGGGGGGCTCTGTCAAGCCCTTCAGCATCTTGAAAACATTGCTTGCGTCCTCTGTTCCTTCCTGATGAGGTTCGAACATCCAGTGGCAAATAATGTCCGATTTCTCCACAGCTCCGCACATATCCATTGACATGTTCCAGGAAAAGTTTTAGGCAGTGTTGATAACTGGGAGTCCCCGATGATCTTCCAGAATGACTTGAGGTCCGGGTTAAAAAGAGGTTCTGGGTTCAGATTGTAACCTTTCATCCGTGTGGGTCCAGGTTTTACACGATAAAAACACTGCTTCTCGGAGCAGGGGGCTTTTTTAGCTTGAATGGTCATGTTTCTTAAAAATGTTCTTAGGAGCGCTGAGATAAAAAGCTCCTGTATTCAACATCTCAGAGTCGCCTGAGACGGAAATAAAATAAAATAAAATAAGATAAGACTGAGACGAAAACAAAGACGTGTAAGCATAAAGCATGAAGATTTCCGTCAGAACGTTCTGTTCTGGAACATAAAGGAAATCTACCAATTAAAATAACCACGCTATTTCTTATGTGATTAAGTAGCTGGAAACAGCTATTATTAATAAAATAACCACGCGATTTGTTATGTGGTTAAGTGGCTGGGTTATGCACTGGCCAAGAGATTCTCCCTTCAGAACAATTGCTTTTGTTCTGGGTACACTAAACAAAATCGTGTAAAGATTTCCTTCAGGACAGAAATAACTTTCGTCCTGGCAACACTAAACTGGAGTCTCGTGCTAAATAACACCAACTAATAATATGGACAAGCATGAATCTGTGACCAACAGTCTGCTATGTCCTCAGAACAGGAAACCGCCGTCCCTATTCTGTTACTCAAACGTGCAACGAAAAGCGATAAAACAATAGACTACAAAACATTAAACAATAAAAATGATAAAAACGCAGCTTGGGCTAGAGGTAGCAATTCTCTAACTTAGCCGGTACAAATCTTTAAGTACCCATCTGTGATTTTCAGTCCAAAAAGGCATGAATAAACTCAAAACTTACACTGTGTGCTTTATACACACTTCTCAAGTCCCATGGTAATTTCTCCGTGCGCAGGAGGAAAAAAACGTGGAGGGAGTCCTTTCAGTGTTACTCCGTGGGAGTCAGGGGAAACGTCTGATAATATCCTCGGCTGGTTGTTACTAGCAGAGATGAACGAAGTGGGATTCCAAAACAAACTGTCCAGCTGTATCGAATCCATAAACGTCAAATCAGTAGAAATCCGTAACTGGTTCTAGCAGCGGAGAAGACAAAATGAGTTCAACAACGTTGAGTCCCCAATATCTCCTCGGAGCTAATCCGGCAATCGAATGGGCCATTTGATGGAATTTTGGATCATATTCCATATGGATAAACAGTTTTCCCCAATCATAATAAAATACTCCACACAATGAATGAGACCACACCGGAGAATATGCGTTTTTGTGTTGAAGTTTAGTCAGAGTTCAAAGTACTGTACAAGTACAGTATAGAGCATTTTCTCACCCATAGTTTCTCTGAGTACAAAGCATAATGATTCCACATATATAGTTGAATGTGTACAGCATAAAATACATTAGTCACATTATGATTGGACAATTAAACATAACAATGGATCATGAGATGGTGTTGTGACTGAGTCTCGTGAACTCAGAAGCAAGGATGTAGAATGTTTTGGTTTCTCATTATCCAGTGTCCGGGACACTTTGACATTTCGCCGGTCAATCTTTCTGTCCCTGGAGTGGGGCAGATTCTCGTCTCGTGCATTAGTTATCAGATCAAAACATCATGGCATTGACTTTTAACACTGAGAATGATATCTATACCATGTTAAACAACAATAACATATTGTACTATCAGTTGTCATCTTTTCTTTTAATAGAGATGGAGAGATGGGACATGGGTGGTAGGATAGAGAAGGCATTTAGGCTTTTTTTTTTGGGGGGGGGGGGGGTTGCAAGTCTTCTGGGATGGGGGAGCAGTGCTGTGTCTCGATGGGGACCATCAGAATGGGGGTTGGTTGAGTGATGGAGGAGAAACGATCTGCCTCTTTGAAACATCTGCTTCGAAGAGGTGTCTGTGTCTATCTTGATAGTGCTCCATTGGTGAATGGCTTGAGCATCTACAAAACTTATATTAAGTTACTGTTAATTAATCTATTAATAATATGATGTGATGTATGCATGTATTAGTAAACTGATACAGTTAAATGTATCCTTCCCAGACATTATCCCATCAATGTCATGTCAGGGGAACCACACTAACAGAATCCCTTTTATGCCCATATATGGAGATCCCTGATGTCATCAATATTAAGCCCATATCTAACATGACTTCTTATTGGAATGCCCATATATGGAGGAAGACAGGCCATATCTGTGTGGCTGGTTCTACAGCAGGGATCTCCATATATGGGCATAAAAGGGATTGTATGTATAATGTCAGATGTCATAGACGTCATAGGACTTTCACATAACAAGTAACTGAGTAAGCATGTTTGGGGTCTCACAGCATATCTCCATATACAGTACATCGATCTCCATATATGGGTACCAGGGGTCTCCATATATGGGTAACTGGTCCGATATATATCACTGGCCAGACGGTCAAGACATGGCGCAACCTCGCCCTTTAGGGCGAGGTTGTTGTCGCCCTTAGGCGTCTTACTAGTTATCTGTTTGAAGCACAGAACACCATTGTGTGTGTGTGGGCGTGCTTGTACGAGCATGTGCGCATCCACCTGTGTGTGTGTGTGTGTGTGTGTGTGTGTGTGTGTGTGTGTGTGCGCGTGCGTGCTTGCGTGTGTGTGCGTGCTATTTGTGTCTTGCCCTAAGTGAGTTCAAGTGTGCCCGTCTGCGGCGTGTACTGTGTGTGTGTGTGTGTGTGTGTGTGTGTGTGTGTATGTGTGTGTGTGTGTGTGCGTGTGCGTGTGCGTCGGGATACAGAGCTGTGTACGTGTGTGAGCGCATGTGTTCTAGTGTGTGATTTTGTCTGTCCGTCAATGAAGGTCTTAAATTCCTCGGCGGGTCGATACAGGGGTGGGCTGAGGACCGTGGCCGGGGCGGGCATCGAGCTACTCTCTATTTTAAGCCACGTGTCTGAGAACTCAATGGACCAATAGATTGACCGGGGTCTCATGATGCCTCCTGATCTGAGCCCCAGCTCTGGGAGAACAGTCACGCTGCACAGTCTGCAGGCCCAGACAAATGTCAATAACCTGCTGGGAACTTTCTCAAGCCTGATGAACAGTGGTGGGAAATATAGTACTGTTCACGTTCCTTACCCAAGTAAAAGTATCAATACTGCAATGTAGACATACGAGCCCGGAATTCAAAATTTACTTGAGGAAAAGTGCAAAAGTATTGGCATTAAAATGTACTTAAAGTACAAATGTAGAAAGTATTCATTGCGCAGAATGGACCAGTTCAAGTTTTCAAATGTATACAGATCTTTTGAAAATAGCAGATCTACAAGCTCACAATGCCCATTGTGAGCTTGTTTTCAAAAGGTAACTAGTAACTAAAGTTTTCAATAAATATGGTGGAGTAAAAGTACAATATTTTGGATCCAAGATGTAGTGGAGTTGAAGTAAAAGTATTGGAAATTGGAAATACTCAAGTAAAGCATGAATACCTACAAATTGTACATAAGTACAGTACTTAAGTTAATGTACTTAGTTACTTTCTGCCACTGCTGATGTATATTTAGTTGTGCGCTGTTGTTGCTCACCATCAATAGCTGATGCACACGCTCACAACGTGCCACATCGTGACGTATATTGAACTTGTATAAATCACTTACAGTATACTGTAGATGTCATATCTCTGACAAAATCCAAATAAACTCACAAATCTCTCTCATCCAGTGCCAAAACCGAACATGTTCGTTTTTTTTTGGACCCCATCAAATCTAGTGAACATGATTTCAATCGCGATTTTGCATGTTCCACCCCCATACAACCCCATCTAACATACAGGGCAGCCATGTTTGTTTACATAACATGTAAAACATAATGGCGATTATCTCAAGAATGCCTGAACGGATTTCCAATCGGATTTTTTTGTTTGAAAGCTGTGAACAAACTGCACAAATCCACTCCAATGCAATCCAGGATTGCATTGGATTTTCTAGAGCTCATTCTTCTCTGTTTTTTTCCCATGCATGAGGTGTGCAAGGTTTAATCATGGCTAAGTTCACGAAAATAAGGCTTCTAAAATGCTTGGTAGCCAATAGCTAACTTCAAGCTAACTTCATCCTCTTCCTGTACATGCACAAAGGAAAGTGTTCAGGCAAGTCATGGCTGCAGGGCTTCTGCATATACCAGCATATCTCTATGGGATTTTCTATGGCACCTGGGGCGCCCTCTAGTGGTGAACGGGTGGCACTAAAAGAGTTAATAGGGTGTTTGGAGGTGTTAGAAATCTCATTTACAGCCTGGGATTACACGCAGAGCTCATCTTTAGATGCCACTTGCTATGACCCTTTGTTCCAAATGTGTAATAATTAATTTACTGGAAAACATGGCAAAAAATAACCTGAACTCATGAATCACCATGGAAACTACGTTTGTGGGTAAACAGAGTCCAACAGACCAAGCCTGTAACGCACGTAGTAAAGTGTGTGTGTGTGAGTGTGTGTGTGTATGCGCGTGTGTTTGTGTGTGTGTGTGTGTGTGTGTGAGAGAGACACAGAGAAAGATCAGCCTTGAAGCAGTGACTGTGTCTCTGCACTGCTTTGAAGCTCTGGGAAAATGTCCAGAGGTGACCTTCACTGGTGTGTTTCAGTGAGTGAGCTAGTATTCTCGAAGTGAAAGGCTAATCCACTACTCTACGTCACTGTGGGACAAGCAGTTAGATCACTATTCAGGTCCATACAACATTGAGACACACACACACACACACACACACACACACACACACACACACACACACACACACACACACACACACAGAGAGAGAGAGAGAAATCTGATACATCTGCACAGATTCCTCGGCGGTCTGCAGTAAAAAAAAAAAAAAAAAAGCCGAAGGCTGACAAGGTGCTCTCAATTGTCTGCTAAAATCAAAACAACCTTGTGTGTTTTTTTAGACTAGAGTTTCCATGGACAAATAGCTGAAGAGGTGTATCGATTTGTATCTCTTGTCTTTCTCATTCTTCCACTGGAATGCACAGACACACCTACTGTACACACACACACACACACACACATGCTCACCATATCTTTGTATTTCATAGAATTTAATTGGTTTGTTCGTCCACATCGAGATACTAGCTGCCCGTCCAAAATACACAGTTAAAAATGATTGACTATCTAAAGCGCTCCTCTGTAGTTAGGTGACTCCAGACAAGCATTGACACTACAGAATACATATAGCTGTCGAGAACTGTACTTTCTATTATACAGTATAGGTCATGCTTTTGCTCAGTGTTTCTCAATCTCAACCTCTCAAATTTCAACTCTGACAGTGTACACATGGAACCAAATGAACCCTAGCTGGTTAATGTGGTTCCATTTGTACACTGTCAGAGTTACAGACTTGTATGGGTCAATTTAGACCCCCCTAAAGGAACCCACAGAGTCCACTTTGAGAACCACTGCATTAGCTGAAGTTATCTCGTCTACATAATTGATGTATTGATGTTGATGTATTGTTGTATTACCTTGCTTATTGTACTGATCGCTCTGGATTTAAGAGCGTCTGCTAAATACCTAAACTGTAAACTGTACAGAATACACTTGGCTTAGCCAGACAATATCACTGGATATACTTCTTCTCAGTGTTATTTTTCCAAGGGGCGGTGACAAAAAGATTCAAACAGACTGGGGTGGTTACAAAATGATTCAAAGAGACTCTATTGGTTAGACCTACAACCAATCAGAGTAGCGCAAAGGTGATACACCCGCCCTACATTTGTATACTGGGCCCCTGGTTGGTTCCTCACGACTTGTGAGCCGTGAAATATTTCAATAACTGAGCGGGACCAGCCCGCTAATCTGCCAAGGGCGATTCTTTTTTGCAATGGCACACACACTCTGGCTATGCAAGGCTACACTTGGCTATGGAGAACAGTACTCAACATAATGTACAGGACTCTAGGTCAGGCTTTTATACCTTCTTTAATGTTTATCCCACGATTTTGTAAGCCATTTTTCACCCGGTGCAAATTATCTAATGTAATCCTGGACGCCACACTCCCTCTGCCAACCTGGGGAGACAACAGACTGACCTCATGCTTCCTGCTATGCATGAGGAGTCCAAGTTGCTTCCTTTCACCTGACAGGGGGAGTTTCCCCAGGATTACTGCATGTTTTTTGTGAGGTTACCTACTCTAGGTCAAGCTTTCAGCTCACTCTATATATTTCCTCCAATTCCAGAACTTCCAAGCACTACCGAGGCAGCCGGTGCAGATCACCAAGAAGCAGTACATCCACGGTAACCCATCTTGTCACGCACACACACATGCTGCACGCATGCACGCACAGCTTGCGCACGCTCACACACACACACACACACACACACACACACACACACACACACACACACACACACACACACACACACACACACACACACACACACACACACACACACACGTCACCCTTCCCACAGGTACTCCATAAGGAGAATGAGACAGTGATTAATGTATGAAATATGTTTGTCTGCAGAGAAACTGACTTTTATGGTGTGCGTGCATGTGCGTGCGTTTGTGACAACTTAACACTATGTTAACAGACAGTGCCACCTCAGCCACTGATGTTTAGCTAAGCGTCAATCAGGTTGACACTGCTCATCATCCCAATCAGAAGCCCATTGTTTTCACACCCAGTGTGAAGTAAGCGGTGCTATTTATGAACAGACACCAATTGACCAATGACAGTCCGGACAGATATGGGACAAACGGGCAAAGCCAGATGTAGAAGCGGTTAGCATCGCTCAAAAATATTTAAAACATTCAGTATATAAAAGTGAAATGATAAAATGTAGTGATAAAATGTAGTGCTACACTGCAAGTGCTGCGTGAGTGCTGCCTAATTAGTAAGAATGTTGCATTGTTAGCTTGCAGATCTTCCTTTAGTTTTTCTTTTCTTTTTTCAACCAAGGAGCACGTATTCCAGTGTGGATACACACTGGGATAGGTGATGTAACAAAAATGTGGCATGGCATGGAATTAGTCTCATACATGTATAGACCTAGCTGTAGCATTCAATATATTCTATGCTTCATTTTTTGCTAACCCTACACTGACCCTAACCTGTGGCACACTGAAGTACAAGTATTTGCACCGTACAATTGCTGCATATAGATATTGTGGAAAACTTATGGAAAGGTTTTGAAAATTCATTGGTAAAATGTGTGGGAACCCTGTTAGGCGCTATACATTCTTGAGACAATTATGTCAAGCAGCCCAACATTTCCTCAGATAAAAATAACATCCTGCCTTTATAAAGGCTGTAACCCTTCTGTGCGGTTTTGCATTTGTACAGTAGTTCAGCAGTTCCACATGCCTCTAATGACGTCACTGCACTAACAAGCAGTGAAATGACCCCGGAGTGTCCTTTGTAAAGTTCTCAATGGAAGTGTGACACGTAAATTACAGGTGAGAAAGGAATCCACATGACTCGTGCGGGTTCTGGCACTGTGTCTGGCATTCGGTTTGCAAATGATCAGTGGAACAGGACAGTACAGCCTAGTGCCACTCAACGCCACTAATCCTCGATCAGCAGATATGGAGGGAATGTGAGCAACATTTCAGGCTCTGTTATAATGCATTAGTACTGGGTTTCAACACATTACTGAGTGATTTGACCTTTTTTGTGCGGCAGTCCGAAACATGTTCTTTCGAATGGGAAAAGGTTGTGGAATGTGCTGCCAAACGGAGAATGGATCTGCTATGTTAAACAGTGTGGTTACTTAAAGCTGCAGTCTGTAGGTGTCCACCGAACACAGGTCTCCTACACGGACGGAAAGCGTGTTTGGACGGGGGAGATATTGCGCTTTGGGCTTCATACAATATAGCTTGACGATCTAAATGCCTCGATAGAAGTGCGGAGAGACCACCTCCAACAACCCCAGTTGTGGTAGTTATTTTATTAACATTCTATACAGATCGATTAATTGTGGGCTCGCCTGAAAGGCGAGAACAAGTATGTTATCCTCGTTATTTATATAGTGAGTTCCGCCGCATATTTCCGACGAATATTTGTGCCGCAGACAGTACAAACTAAGGCAGGGCCCTTAGCCAATGAGGCGCAATTGGTGGAAAGTAATCTGGGAGTGGTGTTAGCTGGAGTATTGGTTGAGCTTCACATGACAGTTAGCACGCTGCAGAATATAGTCACGTTGGCAAACATAAGAAATGAAGAACAATTTATTTGAGTTTTTATTTTAGTTATTGTTTTGGGCTCGCCTGAAAGGCGAGAACACTATGTTATCTTCATTATTCATATATAGTGAGTTCCGTCGCAGACAGTACAAAGGCAGGGCCCTTAGCCAATGAGGTGCAATTGAGGTGTGGAAAATCTGGGAGTGGTGTTAGCTGGAGTATTGGTTGAGCTTCACATGACAGTTAGCACGCTGCAGAATATAGTCAGGAAAGAGCCCACACTGTTTTGTAGGAACAGTATTTCTAGTATGAGGTTGTTGTTTTTCATATGCCCTTCAAGAGAAGGTCAGCCATCTGTAAACAACGTGTTCATCCTTCATACATTCATCACTAGCAGGCTGGACTACAGTAAGGTTCACGTAGCTGCGGTCTGCCAAAGTAAGCAATTGGTCGAGTGAAAATGATACAGAATGCTGCAGCATGAGTCCTCACCAAGGCTAAAACTAAGGGCACACATCACCCCAGTCTTAAAACCATTGCACTGGCTACCTGTCACCTTCAGCATAGATTTATAAATCCTAATCCTTCTACTAGTTGTCTCTAAATGATTGCCATGCGCTTTCGTATTTCAGTCACGCTCACTCATAAGATACACACCGAGTAGATGTTTGAGGTCCTCTAGCACCAAACTCTTAAATTCTCCCAAAGTCAGGACAAAGAGACATGGGGAGGCAGCATTTAGTTGTCATGCCCCCAGTCTCTGGATTTCCCTGCCTGAGAATTTTATCGAGATCTTAAGACATTTTATTCAGTCTCGCCTGTCTTACTGATTCATTTTATAATTATTTGTCTCCCTGCTTTTAGGCAGTTTTTCTGTTTTATGCTAATCTCTTTTAGTGTGCACAAAGTGTATTGTGCATTTTATGTATGATGAAAGGTTATAAAGAGTATTCAGACAAATCTAACGAGTCAGGCTGATCTCCCCAACCCACTGGGTTGTGTGATGCTCTCGATGGTACATCAACTCCAAATAAAAATGGCTGGCTATTCCAATCGGCGACTGTTAATAAAGTTATGATGACACATGGTGCTACAAAGCTACCCTTGAGCAGTGAATAACAGCATCAGACTCACAACATAAATTAGCAATCGCTTCAGCTCTCTGGTTTTATGAGCCTGGCTGTCTTTTTTTCCCTCTACATTTTGATTGTCTGCCAGTCATTTGCAGTTACACAGCAAAGGCGTCACTTGCACTCTCATGTCAGACAAGGTGATGTATTGTTGACTGGAATGTATCTCTTTCACATGCTGATAGTTGCATTGACTTGACACAGAGCATTGTCACTGTCAATGGCTGTAATGTGATATAAATTATATTGACGTTATCATCTGTATCACTGGCCCACCATCCCAACCAGCAGCACACGACTGTGTTGTTGATGTGTCAGGCATGCCCTAAAAAAAGTTGGCCCGCCAGGCCGACAGGATTATTATTATTTTTGTGCTCATGTGAGTTTAGGTATACTATTCTCCCCTTCACTGCCTGTTTGACCTTCGATTGTGTTGCTGCAGTGGACGAGGAAAACACATTCTCACCTTGCACCACAAAGCTTATGTCCAGAAAACAAGACAGGGCCTAATTAATACTGTTAGCATGGTTCCCATATAGATATATATATATTTTTTTTCTTATATTTTTTATCCCACAATTTTGTAACCCATTTTTTCACCCAGTGCTAATTGCCTATGTAATCCTGGGCTCTGCTCTCCCTCTGCCGCGCCTGGGGAGACAACGGACTGACCTCATGCTTCCTTCTATGCATGAGGAGTCCAAGTTGCTTCTTTTCACCTGACAGTGGAGATTTCCCTGGTTTGGACGTAGCGCGTGGAAGGAACGCGTTATTCCAACCAGTTCCTTTCCCCTCCATCAGGCGCCCTGGCTGGCCAGGGGGAGGCATTATTGAGACCAGGATTACGTGCATGTTTTTGTGAGGGTATCAACCCTAGGAGACACGGGGAGAACATGCAAACTCCACACAGAAAGGCCCTATCGCCAACCCCACCTAGGGTGTGGGCGCTGATGACGCGGAGGAGGAACACGCCGCCAGCGCCCACAGCGTCCCCCAGCGGGAATCGAACCCAGGACCTTCTAGCTGTGAGGCGAAGCGCTAACCACTGCGCCAAGGCCATCGCGTGTTTGTCGAGGTCGCGGCGACAGAAAATGATATGCTCCGCCAATCATAGTAAACCACACACACCGGACATTAAGATCGAGTCCAGACGGAGCCTTTATACCATAACGTAACCATAACACATTAACATGAACGTGACATGAAGTAATACTGCCCTGTCCCTGTGATTTTTATATGCAAACTGCTATTAAAGTATTCAATCAAAAGAACGAGAGATGTACGGTATCTGGGTGACTTACAGTGCGTGCGCCACAGTGCGTGCATGAACGTTTCTTTCTGACAACCACCTAAATATTGTCTGGTTACCGTGTTAGCAGACGCAATTTATATCCGACACCAATATTGATTTAATAGACGTTTTCCTGGCCGGGACCCAAACTAGTGAAAACGGCAGATCTCGACTTGCTGTGAGCTTGTAGATTGGCTATTTTCACTAGGCCTAGCCTACTTCTTATTATTCTTTTTATATGTAATTTCTTAGATGTGTTTTCTTGTTTGAAAAACATGAATACAGGCACATAATCATGTGCGGTGTAACCCGATGCATGTAGGCCTATACTGACCACTGTAATTTGCAATCGGGGTATATTTCTTGCAAAAGTTTATAAAGACAATGTCCATGGCGCGTCAGAGCGCCACAGTCGCATATGCGTGATGTTTAATTGATAAATAGAAAGGGAGATGAGTCCCGTCCTTCTAACACATCATGTCATACAAGAAAATAAATAGAGAGTTCACAGAATAAATACAAATTTGACTAAGAGTGGCCTAATTGTTTGAGAAATGACCATATATTATAGGGTCTGGGAATTGAAGCAGCTCGGGCGATCAACATTAACCTCCAACCCACCTTTAGCCTACTCTATAGTTTTTTATTGCCTTGGTAGGCTGTCAGCCTATATTTTTCTTTATATAGACCTACTGTTACATTTCATAATGAAATGTTTGGCTATTTATAGGATATGGTTAAACCATGCGTGATCATTTGCATTCGTTGCCTAATACTAATAGCCTAATAAAAACACTATTTCTGTTAGAACCCGTTGTCATTTGATTGTTCTTTAGATTCAGGAAACATCTATGAAGTGTTTCACTAGCTCAGAAATAAATCAAATAGTCTATGAAGTGTTTTGTAGCCTTATTCTATAGGTATTATTAACCGCAAAATACTTGCGTTCTGGAGTCGCCGAAATGTCGGGCTGATGCGCTGCCGTCTCCAAATCTCTCCATGACCATGTGTCCAAAATAACAGATGTATAAGCTGTCGACACGCCATGACGCAATGCGTTGATGTCTTGTAACTCTGTTGTGACTGTGGCTGTGGCGCGCATTACGCAGGGAGCAACACCGTCTATTCAATCATGCCTTGGTCAAGTAAGTTGGTCATTATGAAGCGATTTAAACAAAACAAAAAATTCTCCTCGTTCCTTGGAAAGCAGAGCATGAACAAATGACTAAATTGTGTCCCTATTCAATCTGTAAATATTGAAACGTTGGCAATTGAAAATAGCCATCTACCAGCTCTCCAGTGTTGCGCTCCAAAAGCAAATACCCCGACATTGATTCTCAAAGCTCTGAGCTTTGCTTGCCTTTATATAAAACCATAATTGATATGATATAAATAACTATCATCTACAATTACATGTTATAGAAAACGTTTGTAATCGGGTCTTTATTTGCTGTGCCATGAATTAATCAAACTGAAAGAGTGAATGGCAATGCTTCGCTATAATCATTTCTTTGAATAGAATTGACACAAGGAGGAACTGACACTCTATCACTTCTGCTAATTAATTTACAGTATAGGTCTATAGGTATTCTAGGTAGGCTATTATTATTAACTGAATGAGTGGTTGGTTGGATTTATTTGTAATGAAATTGAAGGCAAAAACAAGCATTAATTAATGAATTAATCATTTAATCGTGCACCAGCCCAAATCGCGCAATAAAGGAAACCTGGCATGTGGAGTTATTAATCTATACATAAAGTGTTTGTGCTTCTTCTCAAACAGACTGTAGACACAAATAAAATAACTGGTGCATTTATAAGCTGCAGGAATGATTAATTACAGGGGTGATGTTTCAACCAGACAGTCAGATGCAATACGCGACATGCAGCAACATTTCCTTGTTGCAATGAACAGCCAAATGATTTCTAAATAGGTTCACGTTAAAAAACCACAGTAACTAGACCATAGAATGACAAAAGAACAAGCTGACAAAAGTGTAAAAATCTATCAAAATTAAACGTTATCTTGTATTTATTCCTTGGCTGGCTTCTGCGTCCCAGGAACGCGGAAGAATAGCTGTCTGAGTGAGTGTCTGTTGATTCTGCAGGTGAGGGGGGCTTGATTGCTGCGCAATCCCGCAGCTGGTCCGTTCTCCAGCAAAGTTCAGGAAAGCGATCGAGCCGCCGCAGATTGGCCGCTTTGTCAGACGCGCGAGAGATTTGTTTGGTCCTTTTTCTAAGACATGTCAGGGAAACGGGGACAGCGATTGGCGGCCCAACCTCGACAGAGAAGTCACAGCAGGCGCCAACGTGCCCCCCCCCCATATAGATATTTGACTTCATGTCGTGACGTGACTCCTATGACACATCTACAGGTATATGATGTATGACTTCATATTTTGGCAAGGTTTCAGTCTGACTTCCATTATAACATTATTAAAGTTAATTAAAACACATTGAGCATATTATGTGAAAGCTTCTGGAAGCATGTATAAGACATTTTTGCAAGTTTTACCTCGGACACACAAAGAGAAAAAAACAAAGTCTAAATGGCACAGCTTCCCTATGCAGTAAGTGCTTGGACACCCTTTAGCTAGAGACTGCACCGGGTCTCGGTTGTTAAAAGAAACAACAATGATGACACTTTGAGAAAATACTCTTGCTTGACAGTGCTGCAGCAAAAATGACAAAACAGCAAAACAGTGACCCTGAACCAGACTGTCTTCTGCTTACTGACAGTGCTATACACAGTCAAATCCTGGGTGTTTATTTAAAGTGGCAGTCAATAACGTGTCTTGCGGTGTAGCGCGTCTGTGTCTCTGTATGAAGTCTCACCTACTATGTGAAACTTCATACATTATGTGTAAAAATGTATACTACTTATGAAATATTTAACTTTAATTCATTTGTCACTGGGGCTCTGATCGAGCTGCAACCTCTCCCAAATTTGGAGTCATACATCATAGATATGTCATAGACGACTGACATCATAGATTATTGACGTCACAGGCTGGCGACATGAAATCCGAGATCTACAATGGACCTTTCCCATTTCGATCAGGATCCCAAGTGTGCAATATATCCTGGACAGAGGATACACATTCATTGTGCTTAACTGCATTAGCTAAACAGTAGAAATGTGGTGCTTGTGCGGGGGACACATGCTTGAATCCCAGATATGAAAACTGTTTCACAATGTGACATATTGTATCACTAGGCTTAAAGGATCTGGTTGTCCAAAACAAGACAATAAACTGCTATTTTTCTAGTTGAATGAAATTTTAAATCAAACACTAGTAAAACATCCTAACCCTGTGGATGAATTTTCAAGTGAGACACATTAATCCTCTTACTCGCCGCCCACTTCATCACGGGAGGTCAGTAGACAAGGTTAGCCATAGATCATGCACCCACATGGAGTTGATATCGATTCAGTTTGTGGTTTAAGGACTCCTGGACAGAACAGTCTCCATAGCCAGTAGAGATGGACCGATTGCAAAATTATTGGCCAATACCGATCCACCGGTTTTATGAAGGTCTGACCTGCCAAAACCGATTTTTCCGATACCAATTTCTTTAGCTAAGAACTAGAAAATAGGGTTGCAAGTAGGCCTACAAGACATACTTCAATTTGAGTACCAATAAGCTAGAAGAACACTAATGCCAAATCAATCACAATAGTACAATATCCAAAATCACAGACAATATCCATTCTAATATGACCGTCTGGACTAGGCAGGAGGAAAGCAGGTGACGCATGCTTTTTCCCCCCTTCTTTTTGGAGACGACATTGACACAGGATTATGGAATATATCCTTACATTGCAACGGTAATCAGCACCATCTGTATTCTGTAGGCTGCCACTAAGTAGACTGGCTGCTACTTGTTAATGTTTACTTTAGTCACAAGACCAGAGCATCATGCTGTGCAGTGCCATAGACACAATACACAATTGGCATGAAACCGGTATTTATGCCGGTTTGATATCATACCTGCCGATTTTTTATATTGGCCGATTACGATTTCCATCCATAATAGCCACACTTAAAAACACTTTAGCCCCTGCTCTTGCTGAACTCAACTACTCTGCTTTGCCATGGAATCGGCCTCACACGTTGGCTGCCGTATTACCATGGTGTTGATGGGCCAGTGTGGCGGGAGGTCATCGTTTCTCTTATTTTTGCTCTGGGGTCAGCACTTCAGTCCAAGCACTTGCCGTAGAGAATGAATAACGTCTGTCTCACTCGTTCTGATTCTAATCTGATTTACCTCTGGACTGACGTCCTTGCCTCATAAGTCACGTGTAATAACTCATCATTAAGTCACATGTCAATGAGAGCACTCTATTACACCCCGTAAACACGTATACTTCGTTGACAGGGGTCTCCCAGGGCTATTTACTTGATTGACCCCCTCATTTTATCCCTCTACACACCAAATCTTTTCACAGGGAATAGTCGATCTCTATCTATAAGCAGTAAGCATGCAATGCATCGTGTTGCGACACATTTGAGCTTGTAGATCTTCTATTTTCGCCAAATGTTCGCCTATTATGACATTCCAGAATGAAGATGCTAGGGTTCATGTGGTTAAATGAAAAAAAATGTCTCCCTCTCATCTCTCCATCTTTTTTTTTTCTTGTGCTCTCTTCCTCCCCACTCTCCCTCCCCTCTCTCCCGCTCTCTTTTTACGCACTCTCACAAACACAGGATATTAAAAGTTAATTATTCTTTACTCAGTCACATAAACACAGGATATTAAAAGTTAATCATATTTATACGGTACGTAATGTAAGATAGTTATACATGCTGTAAGTTGTGTGGTATGAGATATCCTTATCTCGCCTCACTGTATCTGACGAAGACATTTGAGGTTGAATTATTACACCTTTTTACTTTGGAGGAAGGGGAAAAAACAGTGTGAAACAAGAACAAAAAACATGTGATAACTGAAAAATAACAGAGGCTTTCCAAAAAACAATAGCTAAACTTCTTGCTGTGCCAGTTTTAACTGAACATTTTTTATCTAACCCCCGACAATACAGATTATGAAAATCTAAAACTAATACAAACTAAAACTACGCTTTTTTTCATGAAATAAAAACTAAACTAACAAACCCACTTTAAATTATAATTAAAACCGGGGCGCCCGCTGGCCTGGTGGTCAAGGCGCATACCACATACTAGGCTATGATGCCTGCTGGCGTCGCTGGTTCGATTCCCGATCCGGACGACCTTTGCCACATGTCATTCCCGCGTTATTGGAAATGACACTCGAGCTCCAGGCGGAGCGGCTCGATTGTCCACGACACTGCAAGCGGCGCGAAGGCCAGCGGACCGGCCGCGAAGAGCGGGCCGGCCGCGCAAGTTACGAAGCCGTGGTGAATGCAATCATTATATTTATGCCCAGGCCGTAAGGCCTGGGCAAGCCCACGATAAACGCCCTGTCCAAGCGACTACAATGGAGCGCTCCCTAGCTCCGCTTCAGCCAATCAAAAGCTTCGGTGGGCGGGGTTTCCCTGGAGCTCGGGTGTCATTTCCAATAACGCGTCATTCCCCATCTCTCTCCCCATTTCCTGTCAGCCTACTGTCCTATCAAATAAAGGCATAAAAAGCCCAAAAACACATCTTTAAAAAAATATATATATATATATATATATATAATTAAAACTAAACTGAAATTGAAAACACAAAGTAAAAATGAAATAGAAATAAAAACGTATGAAACATTCTAAGCCTTGGTGCTGATATACTCTTTTCTTACTGCCCACACTCATGACATTATTTATACAAGGTCCATTTAATTATAAATGCCCTTCCTCCTCACCCCAGGCCTAGAAGAGAGAGAGATTGAGAGAAACTTATCTGTGACAGGACGCAGAACATTTTATGACAAAACAAGTTGTGACATGGATGTTACAGGGGCAATGCTCTGCAAGCTACATGTTGCCTTTGTAATGTGTTGTGTTCGTATTATTATTAGTAATTTAACGTTTCAGTTATCATGTAAGATCCACGGCATGAATACAACATGCTTTGAAGTTCCTATCTACAGATTCATCTAAAAAGAAACTTACACAAATATTGTGTAAAAAAGCATGCAGATGCCATAACACCCCAAATCATCACTGACTGCGGAAACCTCTGACTTCAGAAGGTTGACATTTATGTATTATAAATCGTTGCTTTGAGTGGTCTCGCGTAATATTGTAATATTATTTTGAGATATGCATTTTTGATATTCATGAGCTGTATGCCATAAAAAAAAATCTAAATTAAAACAAAAAAGGTTTTGAATATTTCACTGCACTTTAGATGAATCTGTACACTTCACATTAGTTTTCAGTGTTAACATTTTCGTGTTACATTGAGGTGTTCCTCAGGGCTCTGTGTTTGGTCCCCTCAGGAAAGCAGCCGGAGGTGGTGAGCGTTCATCCACGGGCCATGTTCATCCCCCAGGACGGAAGGACTTTCCTTGCTGCAGGTGGGTGTCAATGAACACATACAGCAGGGTTCCCCAACCCCAGTAATAATGGTGGTATAAGAGCAGCAACAACACTAGTGTATCGTTGTTGTCGGCTGGAAATCTCGTATCTCGAAATTTGTACGTTCTTTCGCAAATCATACAAGGCCGTTGCACAAAAGTAGTGAAAACAGCCGATCTACAAGCACACAACGCCTCGCACTTTTCACTAGTTTAAATAATTTTAAAAATTATAAATTCCAAACGAACGGTTTTGGACATACACGATTTTCACACGACATGACGATATCTGAACTGTCGCTGGAGTAGCAGGAACGCCGCCGTCACCCCCTGCAATGCTGTGGCCCTCGGCTTGGTACCCTAGACATAATTCGGCCCTTGGGGAAAACTAATTGGGGAACCCTGACATACAGTAATAGGAAAGGATTTTTTTGGAGAGGTTGTTCTGGGCATTCAGCGGAGTTACACATAATCGCTCATCGTTGTTTGTCCTAGTGCTTGCTGAAGCTCAGATTTCTTATGAGATGCTAGTAATAATATAGGTATGTTTTTTAATTTACTTTTGAAAATACTGAAAAGGTGGCACATCCCAAGCTTCCCAAGTCAATTGAGGACAAAATACATTTCCACCTATTTTATTTGGCACACACCAATAAACTTGACGGCTTACACGTTTTGGCCAAGAGCCTTCATCAGAGCATTTCCAAGAATTTTGGCCAAGAGCAATCCTAGTTCTTGGCCGAAATGCGCGTAAACGTTAAGTTTAATGGTGTGCCAAATAAAATAAATTGAAATGTGAGTATTTTGTCCTCTATTGACTTGAATTTTGGGTTGTGCTACAATTTGAGTGTTTAGCACTCCACTGAGAAATCCCAGGTGGACCCTTCTTTTCAAATTCAGAATTTATATATTTATTTACGGATATAGATATTCCTATGTCTGTCTATGCTGGTAAAAAGTGTGCCAATGTCAGTGACCGTTCACTTTAACTACTTAAGCCCTAAAATACTTCCTTTTTCCCCTCTACACAAAATCTCTTCGCCAAAAATAGTCGATCTACAAGCTCACAAATGGATCGTGTTGAGAGACACGCCGAGCTTGTAGACCACCTATTGTCGCCAAATGTTCAGCCCCAAAATAAGGACGCTAGGGTTTTAAGTGGTCAAAAACCCTGACCATGGCAGGGCCCCAGCTGGCATCCTCTGACAGAGAGCTGATGAGGGGGCAGAGCAATGCAGTGTGTCCACTGACAGGGTTGTCAGGGACTTGCATACCCCCCGGGTTAGTTCAGGGACACGCAGATGGATGAGAAATCACACACACACACACACACACTGCGAACACACTTGCAGGCATCCCCAGACAACACAGGGGCATGCATGTCCGCACAGGCTTCTGTGTGCCTTCCAGACACATGTCATTTTTGGAGTGGGTGCTCGTGTGTGTATCTGCTCACGTATTTGTGTGTGTGTCTGTGTCAGTGTGTGTATGTGCGTGTGTGGCTTCATGTGGATCACATAGCCTGGAGGACCAGCCAATGTAGAGACGGGACAGAAACTGATGAGCAGACTCCTGAACTATGACTGTAGCCGATGTAGAGACGGGTCGAGAACGGTCCCCTGAACTGTGACTAGGCTGACGATCGTCCCTAGACCAGCTGGTTCCCAAGCTGGTAAAATAGGCCCTAATAGGCACAGGCTTTTTTTTTTTTTAAGAATGTAACAAAATATTGAAGGAATGCAACACTCAATTCCATCAGTTCTACTGCCCTTCTCTCTCCCACACAATAGACCTGCATTTTTAAGTTAACCAAGTATCCTATATCTAAGGATAACTACATGTCTGGCGTTTGTAACAAACCAAACCGCAATCTCGTTTGAGAATTCAGCGAGTTATGATTATTTTAATAGTGGAGACACCTTGTGCTTCAATAGACACAGATTGCCGATTCCATTAAGGCAGCCTCGTTCCAATGAACAGCAAGACCCAATGCGGTATCTACGTGTACACAGTACCACGTATCTATGGCACAGTGAGTACCACGCCAACCACAGATACATTTCGCAGAGTTCAGAGCAGCTGACCTCAACTCCCAAGACACCATTATTACCCTGTATCCTCCTAGTAGATGGGGTTTGGCTCTCTCTGCTATAGTGAGCTGCTGAGCACTTCCTAGAAGACCCCCATCAATCATCTGCAGCCCACCGGAGACGCTTTAGAGTCTCAAAGTGCTGTTCTAAGTTCAGCTCTTAAATCTTTCGTCTGTCTGTAAAACATCACTTCCACCTCCGTCCGTTCCTACTGTGGATGGAACTGTGTCAAATCCAGGGAGTTCAATAAGGCTCCTAGTGAATCGGGGAAAACATTTGATTCCGTGTCAAAAATATTACCAATGACGAGATATGACAAGATATTTTAATAAGCCTTCTGTACCACTGGCCGAGTCTTGACGGATTTCTTTTTTTTTATTGCATTTAATCCAATATTACGCTGCCACTTATCTGCTCAAAAAGTCAGAAGGACGGTGGTTAGGATTAAGGTTATTGTTAGGTTTAGGCATATAGTGGGTCCCGACCCACTGTTTGGGAAACAGTGATATACACTACAGTGTAGCTCCATCTATTTCTGTATGGATCGATTTTAACTTGTTTGCTTGTTATTGATTGATGCGAGCCATCATTGGTAGTGTTTTTAATCTGACTGGAAGACCTTCATCTCTCTCTCTCTCTCTCTCTCTCTCTCTCTCTCTGTGGAACAGCCCTTACAGAACGAACACACACACACACACACACACACACACACACACACACACACACACACACACACACACACACACACACACACACAGATAGGCTGCAGTCAGCAGAATGTTTCAGAGGCTGCCAGCCCTGCTGAAGAGAAACGTGATCCGTCTCATAAAACATTGATGGGAGGATATTTTTAGCAACTTCCCTTTTCACCTCATCACAACCAAAATCCAGCTCCACTCCTCCTCCCTATCTTCTCCTTCCATCCTTGCAATGAACTCTCTCTCTCTCTCTCCTCTCCATCGATTATACACCGGGCATGCAACTTACATCTGTAAATGTGTATACCAGTATGTGTTTTAATTAAGCACATTAACCTGGCATCCTTATTTTGGGCATGTCGTTAGGCGAAACTTTACAAAAATGGTGAAACATTTAAACTTATTTGGTGATACATACATAGACAATTGTCCATACTGTAGGTTGTCATAGCAGCACCACATAAAGGATGAAAATTCATATAAAAGGGTAGAGAACAAGTACAGAGTAACATTATAAAAAAAAATGGTAACTAGAAAAGTCTGCACCTCAGAGTGCAAATCTCCGCCAGGCCTGGTTGCCTAGCCAGGGCATGGGTGGGAAGTATCACAGACCTGACCCGTTGACCCTCAATGCTGGTGCCCCCCAGGGCTGTGTGCTTAGCCCCCTGCTACACACATGACTGTACAGCCACGCACGGCTGCGATGTCATCATTAAGTACACTGATGTACACATGGGGCTGATCTCCGACGCCAGTGAGACAGCCTAAAGAGATGAGGTCAATACACTGGTGCAATGGTGCCGGGAGAATAACCTCGCTCTAAGCGCTGGAAAGACCAAGGAGCTGAGCGTGGATTTTAGGAGTCGCTCGCCAATCTACATAGATGGCGTTGCAGTGCAGAGATTGAGTGAGTTCAAGTTCCTTGGCACACGCATTGACGACAACCTTAAGTGGGACACCCTCATGCATCTGGTGAAAATGGCACTATAATGCCTGTATTGCTTGCATCACCTGAAGTTGTTCAGGGTCAGCCCCCGTATCCTGAGGTCCTTCACAACCCCCTCAAGAGCATCCTGACGAATGGCATCATCGTCTGGTATGGGAGCTGTACTATTCTTGAACAGAAGGCACTCTGTACAGGGTATCTGCACATTTCTAAAGTGACAATTTAAGGACTTTTAAGGCCTTTCTTTTGTACCTCTGGTTAAACATTGGCCAAATTGTCAAATATTAGAGGCAGAAATTGTGAAAATAGAGAATGTAGATCTGCTATTTTCACAATGGAACCGATTGAATCAAATTAAATGTAATGCCAACTCCTACAATTCCTAGTGCTTATCAGGGTGGGGGCGCCCCCAGTTCAAATATGATTATTTTGGGGTTTGCTGCCTGAAAAGGTTGAGAACCACTGACTTAAGGCATGGCATCCATATTTTGGGCATGTCAGGTGAAAATATTTTTTTTAAAAATTGCAAATGTAAAAAAAAAAATAGTTGCGATATAAAACATGTTGCGATATCATGCGTTGGCATCCTAAACGTTTTCTGAAAAACATATGTTTCATTATCAGTGGTTCTCAAATCCTTTTCATATCAAGGACCCCCAAAATTATGTAATAGGCCACGGACGATTACATATTTTGTTCCAGGGAGTCAGGGACCCCTATAAGCAAAGATTTGAGATAAAAAAATATACTGTATGTATTCTGAAATATTTCTACCAATTTTCAAAATAAAAAAGCAGATCTACAAGCTCATAGCATGGTACCACAGTCTTTTCACAGATATCTGGGGTTGGCCTCAGTCTGTGACTACTTGAAAAGGTAAGGAAAAACTAAAAAATAGCTGGCAGTGATTAGAGGTTTGGTTAAATACTCGTTGCAGTGAGTGAGTTAAGCATGGCCTGAATGGTCAGAGACATCTGGTGGACAACTCCGTTGGTCAAGTGTGGAGATGATGGTCTGTCATCAGAATATCTCACTGATTGAAGCTCTTACGTGGTGTGGATATGTTGGTGCTCCTTCAGATTCCATAACGTATTAAAACCCTTGTCACACTGTTTTTCTCCGCTGTGGACACGCTGGTGTGTCATCAGGTTACTTAGCTGGCTGAAACCCTTGTCACACTGTTTACACACAAAGGGTTTTTCTCCACTGTGGACACGCTGGTGCTTCTTCAGGGAACCTAACTCACTGAAACCCTTGTCACACTGTTTACACAAAAAGGGTTTTTCTCCAGTGTGGACACGCTCGTGTGTCTTCAGGCTACTTAGCTGGCTGAAACCCTTGTCACATTGTTTACACACAAAGGGTTTTTCTCCAGTGTGGACACGCTGGTGTGTCTTCAGGCTACTTAGCTGACTGAAACCCTTGTCACATTGTTTACAGTGGTAGGGTTTTTCTCCACTGTGGACACGCTGGTGCTTCTTCAGGGAACCTAACTCACTGAAACCCTTGTCACACTGTTTACACAAAAAGGGTTTTCCTCCCGTGTGGACACGCTTGTGTGTCTTCAGGGAACTTAACACATTGAAACGCTTGTCACATTGTTTACACACAAAGGGTTTTTCTCCAGTGTGGACACGCTGGTGTATCTTCAGGCTACTTAGCTGACTGAAACCCTTGTCACATTGTTTACAGTGGTAGGGTTTTTCTCCACTGTGGATACGCTGGTGTATTTTCAGGTCACCTACCTGACTGAAACCCTTGCCACATTGTTTACACACAAAGGGCTTTTCTCCAGTGTGGACACGCTGGTGTGTCTTCAGGGAACTTAACACACTGAAACTCTTGTCACACTGTTTACACACAAAGGGTTTTTCTCCAGTGTGGACACGCTGGTGTGTCTTCAGGGAACTTAACACACTGAAACTCTTGTCACACTGTTTACACACAAAGGGTTTTTCTCCAGTGTGGACACGCTGGTGTGTTTTCAGGTCACCTAGCTGTCTGAAACCCTTGTCACATTGTTTACAGTGGAAAGGTTTTTCTTCCAAGTGGACATGCTGGTGTCTCTTCAGAGTCGATACCTCAATGAAGCTCTTATCACATATGAGGTTTTCCTTCCTGTGTAAGTCATCAGATGTTTCTTTACTTCTCCTGGCTGAGATGAAGTCCTCACAAGATCTTGGTTGGTCTGTGTCTCCTTGTTTCTGGCTGGTTACAAAGGAAGATGAGGGGAGCTGTCCATTGCTCATCATTTGACAGTAGAGGATGTTGTGGCTCCTCTTGGTGTCTTTGTGAGGAGGACCTGAGATGTGAATGCGTATGGACACTCAGGAAACCTACGTCTTGGAAGATTAGGAATCTGTCAATCTGTCTCCCCCTCTAGTTTTCTATGCCTCTATATATCCCTGACTTTCTGATTCTCACAGTAGGCTAGACTACACAAAGATCCTATTGAACTTACTCAAACTAAATGTTTAAAAACTGTCACATCTTATATTCAGGTTGACTAGAGCTCTGGTCTGATGTCACAAAACACAACCGTCAACCATCATTCCTAACAACACCGATTTACACAGACACAGTTGTGATTCATCCATCAGTGACTTTGGAGTTGTCTGGCATTTTCTTGCCTGCAGTGCCTGCACACATTTCTCACTTAAAGCTTATGATAACCTGGACGTTTGGTCATCAACCCATTGAAAACCCATTGAAATGAATGGGTGGTTGTTTTTTGTAACTCCACCATGTATTATAATAACTAGAAGCTCGGCCGCCCAAAGGTCGGAGCCTGGCATGCTCGGAAATGATGTAAATAGGGAATGAGAATGAATAGGGAATCTGCTGCGGCGGGGAACGTGCGTGCCAAATTTGAAGCCGGTGGGACAAACGGTTCCCGAGATACACAGATTACATACATACATACATAACATACACACTCAGAGAGATTTTTTCTGACTCATGTAGCGTACGTGATGTCAGAGCCTTTTATGAAGTGATGTCACAATGAGTCAGCGCTTGCTCCGGAACAGCCCGATGTCAGACATCTCCGCATACGGAGATTCCGAACCTTTCGTGCCGGATCTGAAAAACCGTGTATCGGCCTAGCTAAGAACGTAGGCAAAGGTCTGAGCTATATGTGTGCGAAATTTGGAGTCTGTAGCACCAACCATGTGCTGTCAGGGCTCTTTCATGCGATTCGGGCCAATTCGGATTCGGCGTCCATTGGCTTCAATTAGTAGTCAGGACTCCGCATATGGAGATTCCAAACCTTTCGCGTTGGTTCCGGAAAAACGCATATTGGGTCGGGTCGAGGCCTAGCGAAGAACGTAGGCAAAGGTCTGAGCTATATGCGTGCGAAATTTGGAGTCTGTAGAACCAACCATGTGCTGTCAGGGCTCTTTCGTGTGATTCGGCCCAATTCGGCCTCGGCTTCAATTAGTAGTCAGGATATACCTCAATGAGACAACAGTCTGTCAATGACTGTTACACTCTCAACTATAACAACTACAGTATAACTTAGTTGATTCATTGCTGATTATTGTTTTATTGAAATAATTTAATACATTTATTTTAAGCATTTGATTATATTTCAATGCATTTTAACTTCATCAGGCTGAAACGCTGGGAAACAATTATGTTTTCGCGCCTGTCCATTTGTCTGTGAGCTGCTAATCTTGGTCATCAAGTAGACCACAGGGGTGCAACAGCTCAGTTATGCATGTTCAGTTTGTTTAGTCCAGCCCACAGCCCCTTGGGATTCTGACAATGTGGCCCCCTGAACAATTTAGTTGAATATCCTTGGTGTAGAGGGTGGTGCGGTCATCCCAGTGTATCGTATAGGTCTATAGGAGGTGAACTTGCCTCCTTCCAGGGAATATACGAGAGTCATGCGTGAACCGAATGTTGGTAATGTCCACCATCTCAGCCACAGCCAATTCAAGCTAGTATTGCCACGGCCAGGCAAGCACTATAGCCTTGCCAGCCACACTGAAAGACCTATTTGGCTGCATCAGGTTTATGAACAAGAACTGGGAGTGGTGCTAGCTTGAGTATTGGTCGAGCTTCACATGACAGTTAGCTTGCTGCAGAATATAGTCACGTCGGCAACCAAACTTGCAATTTCCAATTGCATGTTTCTAGTGTTAATCTACATTGTGATGCTGTTTTGCACTTGAAGACATGTATGCCGTTGTCTAAATGATGATCGATGCTGTTATGTTACTTCATGTAGTTTAGATTTTAATATAGATTTTTTTATATAATTTAGTTTTAACGCTGATCACGTTCAACTGAATGTTAATGTCTAATGTCTGTAGACTGTACTGTAGCTGTTGTGTAAGGTTAGTTTGTGCACAATGAATTTCACATGCCTTTTACTCTGTGATTGGTATTGTTGACGATAAAGATGAATTGGGAACATGCAACACGCACACCAAACAAGTTTTGGTAGGCAGTCATGGTGGTCAAGCTCAACACTGCACTGTGTTATGAATACCGTGACCAATCTAAAACTTGATTTGTCATGCACCACTTTTCCCTTTAGTTCAGCCAAGTCAGGAGCAGTATTCTCTCTTAGAAGTTGTACCCCCTCTCCGCCCCAAGTAATACAAATCTGTGTTTGGTTTCCCAGTGGTGTGATGGGAAAAGTCCCCTTTTCCCTCATCCATTTTGAGTCATTTTGCCTTGATTCTGCTCAGTTTAATTTGACCTGCAAGAGCACTCAAGTGCAGGATGAGTCCAGTCTGGTGGTGAAATGTAATGAAAATAATCAGAATTTCTAGACTGCGTGCGTGCGCGTGTGTGTATTAGAGGTGAACCGATTGATCGGTTCCGATATCAGATCGGCCGATCAAGGCCATATCGGTTTTGATCGGTGTTTCCATAATTGGATCAAAGCGAGCCGATCAAGGGATTGAAGCAAAAGGGACGTTGACGTTCGATTCACGTGCGCGTTGTGCATGCGTGCTTCTGACGAAGGAGAGCTCTGTTCTCCTCTCTTCTCTTGTGTGTGTGTGTGTGTGTGTGTGTGTGTGTGTGTGTGTGTGTGTGTGTGTGTGTGTGTGTGTGTGTGTGTGCGTGCGTGCGTGCGGCTCCATGTTCACTTCTGTCTGTGAGCCACTTAATCCCCCCCCTCCTCCCACACCACACACAGACATGCACCGAAGAAAGGGGGACAGAGTGAGATGAAAGTTGTTTGTTTTAAACATATTGGATACACCATTGGAATAGTAGCCTACTTCTACCTTTGTAGGTGTTGACTTCTCAAAGTAAAATCCACGATTTGAGTGATCAGATGAATGCGTTTTCAGCTGTGTTGGGTTAACGAGGCTCCGCTCGTGTCTCTCTCTCTCTCTCTCTCTTTGGGTTAACGAGGCTCCGCTCGTCTCTCTCTCTCTCTCTCTCTCTCTCTCTCTCTGCGACGTGAGAGAAGAGAGAGAGGCTGTAACGTTGATGTTAAACTTAATTCCAAAAAACATAATTCCAAAGTCATTGGAGGACAACAGTTGGAGGTAGTTGTTGTCGATCTAAGGATAACGTTTGTAGTTCCCTTATATAGTTTAAAACAGTCATTTCCACAGGTGCTAACCGTTAGCACTAGATGTAAGGAGGATGACGCGTTGCCATTTAGTTTCTGCGACAGAAACAAGCAAACAGGTCTATAAAAAGTGTTGCCATATCCTGTTTTTTCCAGCAAACAGGTCTATAAAAATAAAAAACTGGGAAGGTCAGTCAAACAGAAATGTTGTTGTCTGATATTGTTTAAGAACAGTGGTTCTCAAACATTTTCATGCCAAGAGCAAGGACCCCAAATATGTATATAGTGTACAGAAAATCTTAAGGGCCTATTTGGCCTATTATTGTTGCTATTAACCATTATAGCCAAATAACCTTGAAAATAATGAAGGATAGACAATATTGCCACTGTCTTTATGAGAAAACCTTTTTGTTTTGTTTTTCTTGAGGAGGAATTTTCCTAGGACTAAAATGATTTACGATAATATATCATATTGAGAATCGAATCAAATCATGACCTTAAAATATAAAGTTGAATTGAATTAATATATACAATGTCAATGTTGTGTAAGAGGAATCATTAAATATATAAATGCTCCGACAGTGACACAATAGAAGAATTTATGGATTTCACGCTGTGATCGATCGGTAATATCGGTGGTAATATCGGTGCTTTGATCGATCGGTAATATCGGTATCGGCAGATATTGATTCCAGCTGATCGGTGATCGGTATCGGCCCCAAAAAACCTGATCGGTGCATCTCTAGTGTGTATGTCATCTCGAGGGACGTGACAGCTCATCAGTACAGGACACGTCCCCTTAAGCCTTACACACTGTCTCCTGTCACACCAAGTAACAATGTATAAGTATACTCAAGTATACTGTGCAATTTGTGTGTGGATAGGTGTGAGAGGCAGAGGTTTTGCACATCTTCCCCCTTTTGCTTTCTTTTTTCTTTTCTTATATCACCTGTTTCACCTCATTCCCAGAAGTGCTGTTGACTGAATGGTACGGAAGCCTCCTTAAGTCTCACACTCCCAAACCGTGAGTCCCTTCAAACATACAGTACATGAGGGGCAAGGCAGGGGGTTAGGACGTTGAGCGCTCGCAGACTCGCAGGATCTTAAATAAAGGCTGTGACAAACCAAGCCATCGATAAGCGTCTGGGTCAGAATTCATTTTAGTTTTTTAATACTTTTATTAGTCAGAAATGTAAACAAGCATGTGGTACAGTTCTGTGAACGTGTGCACCGCCATGAGTGGTACTGAAGCGTCTCACAATGCATCCCAATGCGACATGTTGCGATCTATCTTTTGTTTTCCACTTAAATAAGAAATGTTTGGGATTTTTGAGCGGTGGTCACACCGTCTCCATAGCGTGGCCGTGTGTGTAGGTATGTATGTTTGTTTGTTTGTATGTATGTGGGTTTGTATGTGGGTCTGTATGTAGCCTGTGGTGTAGTACCTTTTCTGGCCACACATGTTAAGGGAGGGGCGCTGTTTTCAGGCCAGGCCAGACCAGGCACACACACACACACACACACACACACACAGGGGGGGAGGGGGGGGGGGGGTTGGTGGGTAAACCACCGCTCAGTTCACACAGGTGTGATTTTTTGAAATATTTTGACATTTTGGGACACCAGGTTGAAAGATGTTAATGAAGACCTCGTCGGTCTCTTCTCTGATCGATGTGTTTGTTTAGTGTAGAAGGAGACGACACCTGGGCTATCGACCCTCTCAATGAGTCTACAAACTCAGATCAATGTCTGTTTCACTGGAAGTCCCAAATACACAGTCTGTCTGGCTGCCTTATGCAGGTTATCCGAACTGTTTCACAAGCCCCAAATGCCTTATATGCAGGTTATCAGACTGTCTGTTTGTTGATATATGTGTGTGCGCTTTTGCATATTTAATTTTTCAACTTGATATAATAAATATTTTGAGCGGTGCTCCTGTAAGGAGCCAACCGCTCCTACATCTGGCTTTGTCCGTTTGTCCCGAGAAAAGGGGACGCCCAGGGTCACATTGGCTTTGCGGTACGCTTAATGAAAGTAACTCATAAATGGCACCATTCACTTCACTCTCGGTGTGATTTTGTTATTGATGTGTGTTACTACCGTTATATCATGTGGCGCGTATGTTTTAATTGTTTATTCATTGTTTTTGTGTGTGTGTGTGTGTGTGTGTGTGTGTGTGTGTGTGTGTGTGTGTGTGTGTGTGTGTGTGTGTGTGTGTGTGTGTGTGTGTGTGTGTGTGTGTGTGTGTGTGTGTGTGTGTGTGTGTGTGTGTGCGTGCGTGCGTGCGTGCATTAGACTTCTGCCAGGTAGAGTTGCGTCTGTTGGCCCATCTGTCCTCTGACCCCGAGCTGCTCCGTGTCTTCAGCAACCCCGAGGCTGACGTCTTCAACATGTTGGCTTCACAGTGGTGGGTACTCCAACACACACACACACACACACACACACACACACAGGTAGAGATTACCCTCATACTTCATCGAGCGGGGTCCATCAGGGGTCTATACTTGACGTATGGTTCATATGGTGAAAAGAGAGTAGATTATTACGGCAGTGGCTCAGGGGTAGCGAAACCGTCATTAGAACACGGAGGGTTCCCGCAGCGTTCCCAGTTTGATCCAGGGCTCCCCCAGAGTTGGTGGTGAAGAGTCCTTGAGCAAGACTCTGAACCCCTAGTTGCTCCCGGTGAGCAGGTTGGTGCCTTGCATGGTTTCCTCTGCCATCTGTGTATGAATGTTTGTGTGAATGGGTGAATGTAATGCACAATCTTGGAAAAGCCTTGGATAAAGGCGCTATATAAATGCACCATTTACCATTTACAATGCAGTATGTGGAGAGTGAAGAATGTGCAAGGTTAGAATCAGTTACAATATATGTTCTCACACGTATCATGCAACACTTACATAAGATCAGGTCAATTCAGGTCATGGGCAATATAAGTATTCAAGATATTACTCGATAACACTCACCAATAACAAACTCACATAAACACACGCCTCTCTATCTCTCTCTCTCTGTCTCGCTTTTCTCGTTCTCACTCTCCGGCTATTGTCTCTGTTTCTCCCTCAATCTTTCTTGTCTCTTTTTCACTCTCTCCATCTCCCTTTCTCTTACTCCATGCAGTATCTCTCACTCAGTGTGGTACGATGCGTCCAAAAAACAGCTTCCGTAGGATTTTTGTGCTAAAATTGATTTTTTTGCAGATCCTGGTTCTATAGAGTCCAAACTATGAGAAAATGATGGGTGTCAACTTTTCCGGACCCCCACCCCCTTTCTGGGGGTCATCTAGTTTTGGACCTCCCAGAACAGTACGCCAGCCAGTTAATGTCCAATTGTCTTAATATTAGGGTTGTTTTGTAGGTTTTAAAACATTCTGAGTTCATTTATTACACTTTTGAAGCAGCCAGAATAAGCTTTCTGACTTTTGGTTGGGGTCTTTCCTCACCTGGGACCCCCCAAATGGACCCCTGAGCCTATCTCAGTACTCGCTCTGCTCCTGCTCCAGAACAATGTCATATTAGATCATAATTGAAGCATAAAAGTTTTTTTCTGAAAACAAAAATAAGTAGTAACAAATACCAGGGTCTTCCACAGGGGCTTCGGGACCCCTGGGGGTCCTCAGAGTTACTACCTAGTGTGATACGAAGTGTACTTCTAAGGATTTCTTTGCTAAAGTGTGTTTTTTACTGCTTTGGCTTTTATAGGGACAAAACGGTCAGAAAATGATGGGTGTCAGATTTTCCTGACCCCTGCCCCCTTTCTGGGGGGGGGGGGGGGTCATCTATTTTAGGACCTCGTAGAACAGTATGCCAGCCAGTTAATGTCCAATTGTCATAATATTAGAGTTGTTTTGAAGGTTTTAAAACATTATATATTCATATATTGCACTTTTGAAGCAGCCAGAATAACCTTTATGACTTTTGGTGGGGGTCTCTCCTCACCTGGGACCCCCGGAATGACCACTGAGCCTATCTCAGTACAGTCCTTGCTCTGCTCCTGCTCCAGAACAGTGTCAAACTAGATCATAATTGAAGCATAAAAGCTTTTGTACCTGTACCTGGGCTCTGTACCTGACAACAAAAATGAGTAGCTAATACCAGGGGTCTTCCACAGGGTCCGGGACCCCCAGGTGTCCTCAGATTTACTACAGGGGGCCAGCCGAACGGCTGTTTCAGTTTTGGCCCTATTCTTGCAACCAGTTCTGCAATTAGCTATCTATTTTTGAATAATATTAGAAACTGTTAGTTTTATGTATCCTGGGTTTATGTAGTGTACTTGATGGTTTATTCGTATTCTCAGTATTATTTACTAGTAAGATGCCTCAGGGCGCCAATTCTTTGCCATCTGGCCAGTGATGTATATCGGACCTGTTACCCATATATGGAGACCCCTGGTACCCATA
This sequence comes from Nannobrachium achirus, assembly GCF_963921795.1. Classification (NCBI taxonomy): domain Eukaryota; kingdom Metazoa; phylum Chordata; class Actinopteri; order Myctophiformes; family Myctophidae; genus Nannobrachium; species Nannobrachium achirus. Next base: position 40,250,635 of record NC_137821.1, on the reverse strand, counting down.
TATGGAGATCCATGTACTGTATATGGAGATATGCTGTGAGAGCCCAAACATGCTCAGTTATTTGTTATGTGAAAGTCCTATGATGTCTATGACAACTGACATCATACCCTTTTATGCCCATACATGGAGATCCCTGTCTGTAGAACCAGTCACACAGATATGGGCTGTCTTAGACATCTGTCTTGGCCATATATGGATTCTGTTAGTGTGGTATGTGGCCGATGTGGCCTCCATATATTGGCATTCCCATATGAAGTCCTGTTAGATAATGGCTTAATATTGAAGACATCAGGGAACTCCATATATGGACCTTGTCATACATCTTGAATGTATGACCTCAGCATCAAAGGCTGGATTGGGGTATGTCCCTGTGAAAAAACTATTATCATGTCCACTGTCCAGGGGCAAGGCTTACTTATTTCCATTAACATTGGAGTCATTGGAACACTTTGGTCCAACAACCCCGCATCTGTGATAATGCAGGGTAATGGGATGGGATTTCAGTCAAAGAACTTGCAGCTGCACTGCTACCACATATCCTCCATGCCAACTACGTCACAATGCAGTATAAATGATACCTGACAAATTGCCCTGAGCTTCCACCAATTGAAGCAAATGGATGGAATTCAGAGAGTGGAGGGTGTGTTCCAGTCAGATATCTTGGCTGACTGGGAGGTTGGGGTGACCAGAGATTTGGCTGGCCCCCTTTAGTAACTCTGAGGACACCTGGGGGTCCCATACCCCCTGGGGAAGACCCCTAGTATTATCTACTCATTTTTGGTGTCAGAGCCCAGCTACAAAAAAAGCTTTTATACTTCAATTATGATCTAATTGACACTGTTCTGGAGCAGGAGCAGAGCAAGGACTGTAATTAGTACTGAAATAGGATCAGTGGTCATTCCGGGGGTCCCAGGTGAGGAAAGACCCCCACCAAAAGTCATAAAGGTTATTCTGGCTGCTTCGAAAGTGCAATATATGAACATAGAATGTTTTAAAACCTTCAAAACAACTCTAATATTATGACAATTGGACATTAACTGGCTAGCATACTGTTCTGCGAGGTCCTAAAATAGATGACCCCCCAGAAAAGGGGCAGGGGTCAGGAAAATCTGACACCCATCATTTTCTGACAGTTTGGTCCCTATAAAAGCCAAAGCAGTAAAAAAATTAAGTTCAGCTAAAAAAAATCATTAGAAGTACACTATGTAGTAACTCTGAGGACCCCCTAGGGGTCCCGAAGCCCCTGTGGAAGACCCCTGGTATTTGCTACTACTCATTTTTGTTTTCAGAGCCCAGCTACAAAAACATTTATTCAATTATGATCTAATAATATGCCATTTTTCTGGAGCAGGAGCAGAGCGATTACTGAGATAGGCACAGGGGACCGTCTGGGGGGTCCCAGGTGAGGAAAGACCCCAACCAAAAGTCAGAAAGCTTATTCTGGCTGCTTCAAAAGTGTAATAAATGAACTCAGTATGCTTTAAAACCTACAAAACAACCCTAATATTAAGAAAATTGGACATTAACTGGCTGACGTACTGTTCTGGGAGGTCCCAAACTAGATGACCCCCAGAAAGGGGGCGGGGGTCCGAAAAAGTTGACACCCATCATTTTCTCATAGTTTGGACTCTATAGAACCAGGATCTGCAAAAAAATCAATTTTAGCACAAAAATCCTACGGAAGTACACATTGTACCACACTAGATTTTTTTTCTCTCTCGCTCTACTGTTTTTTTTATCTGTCTCTCTCTCTCTCACTCTTTTTCCCTCTCTCGTCATCTCTCTTGCATTTCTTTTCCTCTCTCTGTCTCTCTCTCTTCATCTCTGGTTCTCTCGTCACCATCTGCTACAGTATATATCGCTTCAAACGTTGGCAGCCTTGTTGCCATGACAACTCCACCAACTGCCTCCATGTCTCTCTTTCTCTCTCATCGGACACCCCCAGGCCCGTCACCTTGGTGATTACATTGCTGCCCCTTTGATGAGTGTGTGCGTTCGTGCGTGCGTGTGTATGTGCGCGCACAAGCGTGTAAGAGAGAGAGAGAGAAGGAGACAGACATGTGCCTGTGTTTATACATTCATGTCTTTGCGCAAGTGCCTGTATGTGTGCGTGGAACAGCGCGTGCGTGCGTGTGTGTGTGTGACACTGAATGCAGCCCTCTTCCGGGTACTACTGTCATCCATCTCTGTCCAGTGTGTGGCTCAGGGTGGCTGCTTAAACACATTAGCCCACCACACAACCCACACTCTAATAGCTCTGCTGAGGCTACGCTTTTGTCCTCTCTCTCCCCCTCGCTCTCTCATTTTTGGCTAAGCTGTCAGAATAATATATTGAACCCCTTTTTTACTAAGGAAAAATAACAGCTCTAATTAAAAGTTATAATGCTATAATCATTATGGTTCCTCCGGTAAAGTCGTGCCTGGCCAGCAGGGGGCAGTGAGCTCTGTCACGTGCTGCTGCCTACCTGCCCATTGATGAAGTGGAGGATGACCCTGTTTAAACCCAGATTACCCAACCCACCATAGGCTGCATGAAAAGAATGTGAAGTAAGTGTGTGTGTGTGTGTGTGTGTGTGTGTGTGTGTGTGTGTGTGTGTGTGTGTGTGTGTGTGTGTGTGTGTGTGTGTGTGTGTGTGTGTGTGTGTGTGTGTGTGTGTGTGTGTGTGTGTGTGTGTGTGTGTGTGTGTGTGTGTGTGTGTGTGTGTGCGCGCTCCTCTGTTTAAAGGCTTTACCCTGAGGCTACAGGCATGGAGACATTAGAGATCACGCCATACTGAGAC
>NC_137821.1:40230355-40242855 GCF_963921795.1 Nannobrachium achirus | reverse complement strand
CACACACACACACACACACACACACACACACACACACACACACACACACACACACAGAGCCTGCCACATTGCTGGCGGGGACTCGTTCTTGTCATATCGGTTAGTTGTCAGTTTCAGTCACAGACAGACAGCCAGACAACCCCACCACTGATGTGCCAACAGGCAAGCAGTCAACTGTTCTCAGATCTCTCTCTATAGGGCAGGGTATCACAAGAACAAACAGCACCTACATCCATCCTGCATTTTCATTTCAGTACTGATTTCGAGACGGCCAAAGGTATCCTCATCAGTTAAATCAGTGGTCAAGAACAGAAAACATTTAATGGCAAATTGAATGAGCTGATTGTATTGGAAGAAATATTGATTCAGCAAAATGGTCTCTTTCCAGCAGAGACAGGCCATAAGTTAATATAGTTAGTTGATGTTAAGTGATGATGACTGCATCATTACGTATATTAGTTTGCCTACATCCAGCATGCACTTCTTAACTTTCAGTTTCTATTCATAGCTTATTGTTCTCTCCCCATATTTATGCAGCCTGTCATGTTTTTACCCTACTGCAGTTTTTAACCTGAACTTGATAAAACAAGAAAGAAAAATCAGACTAGGGTTTTTTTCATCACCCTTTAAAAACATTTTTTTTCCAGGTCCAGTCATTAGACATGTCCTGTGTTTACCACGAACTAGGGATAGGTTAATATGATTTGATCTGCCTGGGGGCTGACTATGATGAACTAAAGACTTTACTTATCAGACATAATGTCATGTGCACCTGTGATAAATGTTGAACAATGTCAGTAGCTGTTACAGTGTAGTCAATGAAATGACAAATAACGTTAACCGAATCTATTCCTTTCCTTACCAGTTTCAGGGACCTGTTTATGCAGCAGAAATGCAAGATTCTAAATAGAATAACTGTTCAGAACGGAATGATGGAAGAATAATGTCGTTGACAAGCCCTGGTTTAAATGCCAGTGTAAATAGAGAAGCATTATTGTGAACCTTTTGTTGTCTTGTCAGGTCGAGAGCGCCTGTCAGGGATTCTGGGGGTGAGTGCTGAGCAAGCCAGCCGCTTTCACGACAGCTTCCTCCAGACATACAGCAAGGTCCAGCTCTTCATCCAGAACACCATTCAGCTGTGCCACAAACAAGGTTAGTAATAGTATCTGTGAGTGTGTGTGGTTGTGCATGTGTGTTGGGAGGTTGATGTTCAACCACTTAAAGGTAGGGTATGTGATTTCACTTAAGTTTCCTTCCTCCAATCCTGATCAAGTGGGGATGGGCCTTGGTGTGCGTAAGGCCCGCCTCCACTCGACCATGATTGGAGGAAGGCCACATTCTATCCTGATTGGAGGAAAACCTGTCACCCAACAGTTTTGGTGGAGCAACTGAAACTGATTTTTTTCTCCTCACAGGGGAAGGACCAAACACTAGTAATTAGAACATAGACCCATTTTGTTATTATTTGAATTAAATGAAATCACTTACCCTACCTTTAAACCATATATTCTTCATTGACAAAGCCTTTTTGTCCCCCTCTACAAATCTCTTTGCCCCAGAATAGTGACACTATAGCGTTCATGGATAATTAGTGGTTAATTACATGTTTTCAGTGGCATATAAGCATTTTAAACATGCTACACTAGTGTGTGTGTGTGTGTGTGTGTGTGTGTGTGTGTGTGTGTGTGTGTGTGTGTGTGTGTGTGTGTGTGTGTGTGTGTGTGTGTGTGTGTGTGTGTGTGTGTGTGTGTGCACTCACGCACACACACACATACTGTATGTACATACATACATACAGATGTCCCCCCGCAGACCTTTTAAGTGTTTAAAGTGGGTAGGGAGAAAGATGTGCTTGCATTGGCAGGACAGAGACAAACTGCTGCTGGTCGATGCCTGAGGAGGAGGGGGGTGATAGTTCAAGCGGGACACTCCGTTTATATTCTGACTGAAACGCCAACACAGCACACCTGAGACTCCAGCGTGCAATCACGCTCGCTTACACATGCATGCAAGCACGCACGCGCACACACACTCTCACACACATGCACAAAATAGTGTAGACTCTGCACTGTTACCCTCATAACATGGAATACATTAACCCAATGTCAATAAGGCCGGAGGATGAGGACATTCTGCACCAGAAGCAGTTTTTCCGTACTTGATAAAATCTGGTCAGAATTGATAGTGGATGGTGGCTGGACCCAGAGATGGAGCAGTGGTTATGTAAACTTAGTCAATATTGGACATAAATGTTGTTATTTTGCAAGGAAGGACATGTGAAGATCAGACACAATGCTTCCCAGTGTGATCTGCGTGCTGAGAGTGCACTGTTTCAGGACTGCAAAGTCTCTAGCCTGTAAATTAAGCATTTCATTTGTTTTAAGTAGTGCGGTAGCGATTGTCCTGGGCCAATTCTTGGTGCACAGAATGCATCTGGAAGTGTTATAATGTCTCTAGAGCAAAGTCACATGATATTTGGGTTATTCATGAATGATTCGTTCATAAGAACGATTCACAAGAATGAATCGTGAACAATTATGTTCTGTTACGCTGTTAGGTTCCCGCTTTCGTTCATACCCCCCGTCCCCTCCCTCTGTTAGCCCCCGGCACACAGGGCGGGATGGCGAGCTGTACATGGGACTTATAAAAACGCTCCTGTGTTTTTCACAGGACGATCACGTTGTGAACGTGAACAAATCATTTGAATGAAATGATTAGTTCACCAAAATGAACGGTTTTGCCCACCACTACTGTTGAACCTGCTCTTCTACAGTAGGATTGCTCTTTACTGCATCCCTCCCTCGTAACCAGTATCCCCCAGGGGTTTTTACCTGTTCCCTTCCTTCCCTTTTCCCCTCTACACCAGTAGATGTATACCTTGTCAACCAGCTAGTGTGCTCGAGAGTATTGGACATGATCATGACATTGTCCTCTCTCTCTCTCTCTACAGTATTGTTCCATTTAATAAAGCAGCAATGCTTTTTAAACATTTTATTTGAAAATGTTCTCAGTAGTGCACACACAGGCCTCCACCAAAGTGGGAGTTTGTTACAATCAGTTATTCCTGGGCGGCTGGGCCCATGATAGACCTTTTCTTCAAAGTATTGTGGTGTTATGTCAACCTGTTCAGACACCATTTGTTTTTTAGCAATTGTGTTCATAACTCCGTCTGCTAGCAGAGTACGACGGGAGTGAAAACAAAAATGGATGGTTCAACCCACATAGAAATTGTGGATAGAAACTGGTCAACGTCGCCCTTCTGCAAAGACACAAGTTAAACAACTTTTTGTTTCCATTCTCCTTCCGCTGTGACTAGGTAAACACAGATAATCAGGTGGGGAAGAAATGCAGGTTCCGCCAGCTCTTGCCCAGCAAAAGCATCCATCCATCCCACCCCAGTGTCATGTGTCAACAGTTGCTTTATCACCCCTGCCGTGACCCTTCACCGCTTGCACTCGTCTCTCGGGTCTTCCTCTGTGTCAGTTTAGTTTGAGTGGAGGTGGCGTATTGGATGCTCCTCACTCTGATCAACAGCTTATGGAGCCTTTGGCCCCAGTGCACGCTCACCTTGGAGAGGTTATATTGTTCAGTTCAACCATGGTGGTCTTTCACACCCTTTTTTATCTCTGTCTCGTTTTTAATCTCACTCATATTTCATAGTTTATTGCTGTTTTATACTCATTCCTGTTTTGTCTCTCTGTCCCATCCCATCATCCCATTCTCTCTTTTCCTCTTTCCTCTTTTTCATATCATAATTGTTTTTAATTATATCACGGATTAGAGGATTGGATGTCCAAACAAGACATAATAACTTATCCTTTATCTCGAAGTATAGACTACTTCTATAATGGTCTCTCCATAAAGATATGAGACAGCATACGGTACTCATTCGGGATGCAGCTGATAGAATCTGAACTAGAACGAAAGCTGAACAAATTACACCAATTCTCCGATGTTTGCACTGACGACTCATAGAATTTTAAAAAATCACTCGCTGGCTTAAAGAAATATTTATCTTAGACTTGAACTATTAACCCTAAAGACATCTCAGGTGGTTAACAGGGTTAAAACACAAACTGTTGAATTAGCATTTCCACACATGCTCTAGTTGGAACAAATCTCCGGAGGATCTCAGGCTTCTGCAAACATTGACTAATTTTAAATGCAGGCGAAAACCGATGGGAAAAACGTGTTCAAAGATTTCTGGGGCACCGCTCCCTTCACACTACAAGTGTAGGTGGGATATTTTTATATTCTACATTTATTGAATTTATCTCATTCTTTATTTCTCTCTAAAGTATGTGTATGAAATGTGTTACGACTACACAAACTAAACTTGCCTTGGCTTTCCGTCTCTGTCAATATCATCGATCATCGTGATGAACTTGTAATAATCCATGCTGAGTGGGGGAAGACATTTCATACCATGTGGACACTGGGCTGTTTTTAGTTCCGCATTATTATGACTCATGGAACAGATCACTGTAGTAGTGTCAGAGTTACTGTTGAAGTTCATTGGTACCTGAAATACCTGCCATCTCATGCGAGCAGCCAGGTAAGAGCTAGAGGACGTACCCTGCTGGCCTGCTGTCATACAGTAGACCAGTGGTTCCCAAGCTTTTCAGCTCGAGACACAAAAGAGAAATTAGACCTTTGCCTGGGACCCAAACTAGTGAAAATAGCCAGATTTACAAGCTCATAGATCGGCTAATCGGCTATTTTCACTACTTCTTAAATATCTTAAGCATTTGTTTTCAAATTTATGGAATTTCTTTGATTTTTCTTTGATTTCTTCATGAAATTACTGAAGAAAATCATTTAATTTTTTGAATTCATGAAGAAAATAACTTTTTTGGGAATGTTTTTTGAAAATATTTTAATAATAACAATTCAAAAACGAAATGTAGGAAACAAAAAACAAAAGCACAAATCTGACTCACAAATGGATCCCGACCCAGTGTTTGGGAAACAACACAGTTGGCTATATATGTATGTTGGGAAAGGGCCGGCATTGAATAAAGTCTGCTATCTAGAAGAGTGTACACACACTGTCTAAGGTCAGTGTGATAGTGTGGTGATTGCGGCACCGGCAGAAAAGAAAACTAATAAAGAGGAGTAAACTGATGCCATTTGAGAAGATGGGAAAAGAAGAGTGCAGGAAATGCCTGGGTTGTTCAGTTGAATAATAATCTACCCACCTACAGTACGTCCCAGAGGAGGGCTAAGGAGATGAAGTGTCAGGAAGAACAGCAGGGGGTAAAGGAGGAAAGGAAGAGGTCAAATATTATTATGTTTTCTTCCCAGCTCACCCATGGAGTGTAGGTGTGAAGAACATATAAATGATAGTGTGTTATAGGTGACTGCAGTCTGTGTGTGTGCGTGTGTGTGTGTGTGTGTGTGTGTGTGCATGTGTGCACGTGTGTGCGCGCGCACACACACACACACACGGCTGTGCAATGCTCATCAGCACAGAGGCGGCTGGAGACTCGCTCGTCTTTGATATTAAAATGAGAGGAAGCCGCCTCGCTGAGTCGGTCTGTAGCTACGGTTGTTGTTGTTCGCATTATTATTCCGTAACACCCCCGGGAGAGGAGTGCCATGCTTTCACTTGAGATAATAGGGATAAATAAGAAAGGTTGAGTGAAGAAGAAGAGTAGGAGGAAGGGGAAGGAAGCCTCTTTAAAATATATATAATTATATAGTCTGAATCTCAGCACACAGCCATGACGTTAAAGAGGCCAGGTCATCAGAAGGCTACAGCAAGCACAGGCAGACCTAGATCTGCACACACACACACACACATACACACACACACACACACACACACACACACACACACACACACACACACACACACACACACACTCACCATTCGGAGATGTTCCCTGAATTTTGCACACGCATGCTTGCTAAGCAACATCAGGGAACGCTAACCAAGACCCCCATAGGGATACAATAGCAGAACAATAGCAATACATTGACACATAACTTAAATCAACAGAGGTAATCACTAATCACAAGTATTTGAGCTTATGCCGGACTGATCAAAAGGTGGATGCTGGGGTGGAGGAGGCAGCTAGCAGCGCGTATCCGAGGCTTCGGATAACCAAGCATAGGTAGAGAAAGCAAGACTTATTTAAAGGAGCCTTCCCTAATGAACGAGAGCTTTGATTGGAGTATGACAGTGTGACGTAATGACCAGCAGATATGTGAATGGAAAAATATGAATAGGAAAAAGCTGACTGAGAGCTGACTACAGCTGGGCGGGGCTAGACTCTTGTGTCCTGCATAAACTAACGCTGAAGCATTCATTTCTTTCAATTTCAAAGCATCCCTCACCCTCCTCTCTCACATTGGTTCTGTGATATGAAGGAATATGGGCTGACAACAGAACAAATCAAACTTCACAAAAAGTCAGTGTTTAGACCACTTTATCCAACTGTTAGTTGGATCAAAATGTCTCCCTTTGCATTGTTTACAGATATTTAAAACATAAATGTACTTCCTGGAGAAGGCAGCTATTTATCTTAAATCATATTTAAAGTGAAAATAATGTGAACCTGCTATTCCGCACTCAAAGAACTCCAACCAGTCACACTTGCACTCCCACAGCAATCAAATATACCATCACTCTTATCGTGTGGTAAAAAAAAAACACCTACTACTAGAGAGACAGTCAAGACGCGAGCCAACAGTCTGTCTCGAGAAACTACTAGAGCGCTGCGACTCGCAGCACAATGACAGCGACAGTGAAAGCTGGGCTTATTGAGTATCAAAACAGGAATGCATTCCATGTATGGTCGTACCTGCTCATAACTGGCGAGTGAAACACTGAGCGATGAGTAAATGCTGCCGTGAAATGACCCCTTACATGCGTGTCATTGTGCCCTGAGAGCAAGGGTCACATTCCACACATGTGAAAAGGTCACAGACGTGATTCATGGTTGTGAAACTGGGTGAATCCAGAATGTGTGTTTTTGTCGGGAGAGCGGGAAAGCATGTAACTCTGTGTGTGCGTGCATGCGCTCACGCGTGCATGCGTGCGTGATCCATTCTGGGGAAAGGGTCATTCACTATGTCATTCACTATGTGTGTACACCACATAGCTTAACTAAAGAGAGATACCCCAAAGCCAGGTTCATTGTCCAAACATTGGAATGTATTGGTTCATTGTGGAGGTTTAGGTATGTGTAGCCTTAGTGTGTGTGTGCGCGTGTGTGTGTGCGTGCGTGTGTGTGGTGTTGTGTCATTGCAACCCTGATGTTGCATACTCTCCCATAGTGCTGTATCAACTCATTGAAGTGCTCACTGAAGGTTCACAACGTACTCCAGCTTAACTGAGTATTCTATACATTATGAATGACTCACTTCTCTACAGGGGTGACGAGGATGTATTGTGGTAAACAACTTTTTTTTTGTTTGTTTGTTTTTCTCCCCAATTTAGTCATTTTGTCAATTATTAATTTCCTCTCCACACACATTTCTGTGTGTGGAGAGGAAATTACTGCTGCTGTTGTAGCCTATTGACTCACCTGGCAGTAAGGAGCCCCCACCTGGAGGATGTAAAGCTTCCATCCTTCTCCTCTTGCCCCACACACCGCCCCAGCCTGTAGGATTACATGCAGTAACAATTATCAACCACCCTGACCAGCTCAGTGGCCTTGTGGTTAGACAGTGTCCACCTTGAGACTGGGAGTTCCTCTGTGAGCCTGATGGATTGTACTGGTTAGATGAGGGCAAGGTGCAACAGCTGGCCATATAAGATGTTTGAATTAAATGCTAAGTTTCATTAAAATTGCGAAATAACAAAGTCATGATTTTCATGTACTAACTAGTGTTCATTATCAAACGTTTGATTGTCATCATAAGGTTATGTGGTGTCCATCATGGGCCGACGGCGAACGCTCCCCAACATCCACTCCTCTGACTGGGGAATCCGCATGCAGGCTGAGAGACAGGCCGTCAACTTTGTGGTCCAAGGTAAGTCTGGCTTTGTGTGTTTGTTTGTGCATGTGCGTGCAGCTGTGCACAGTACAGTAAGTGTAGACCTCGGGCTCTATTTTCGTCCATGTCTTATCCCTTATCCCTAAACATATTTGCCTTTTGCCATTTTAAAATACTTCAAATAGCCGTTCTACATGTAGATCATCAATTTGAACTATTTAAAAATGTTTTTCAAAATAGTAAAAAATTGCTAAACAGTTTAGGGATAAGGGTTAAGGCATGCATGGACAAAAATAGAACCACTCATCTCTTCTCTCTGTGTCCTACAGGCTCTGCTGCTGACCTGTGCAAGATGGCCATGATCCAAATCTTCTCTCACATCTCTTCTTCCAACTCTCTCTCTGCCAGGTACCAGCAACATTGTCATTTCACCCCACACACCACCACATCTTTCTGTCTGTCTGTCTATCTATATGAAATACATTAGTCAGAAGTCTGAACAAATGTTGTCCTCCTACCATTGTCCATTCCCTCAAGGCTTTCTGTTGTGAATCTCCTAACATACAAATGAAATGAAGTGGGAGAGACTGGCCTTCATTAGAACGTACAACTTCCATTTATTTTTCTCTTTCTCTTTCTCTTTCTCTTACTCAATCCATTCCATCTTCCATCCAATCATCCCCAGGGCCATGCAGTATAATCTTTGTCTCAGGCATCATTCACTTTGTCCTCGCTCTTGTCTGACACACACACACACACATTCACACCCACGTGCACACCTACGTACATGCATGCACGCACAACCCTGCAGTTTTTAGGTATTTCATCAATTGTTAATCAGTGTCATCATCATACATCACAGTGAGACATGCCCAGCCCTCAGTCAGAGGACATTCATTTAGCTTTAAATGAAAGTACCTGTCTGAAAAATGAAACCTTCACCATTAGACACACTATTTTGTGCTTTGTGGACAAATTTGGCCGAATGATGGCCTATTATTATGGCCCCCCACTGCTGATGTCATGTTGTTGTGTGCATGCGGCTGTCTGTCTCTGTGTATGTGCGTGCATGCATGTAGACCTGTCATGATTATTACATAATTGTCTAATCGCAAATATTTGAGATAATCGCAATTATTTTGCACATTTGTCATAATCGTTTCCATGTTGAAAAATATGGAAAAATAGCAGAAATAGTATTTCTGTTATTTTCAAAAATAAATTTAAAGTATACAATTATTAAATAGGTCTGCCCTGTGCAGTTTGTGATTATGAAGCCTAAATGGCAAACAGAAATTAAGTATGTATTGTTCTAGTCTTCAATACCAAAAACGCAATTAAATTGTTAATTGCAATTATTTGTCTGAAAATGTCTAATCGTGATAGCCCTGTGTGTGTGTGTGTGTGTGTGTGTGTGTGTGTGTGTGTGTGTGTGTGTGTGTGTGTGTGTGTGTGTGTGTGTGTGTGTGTGTGTGTGTGTGTGTGCGCGTGTGCGTGTGTGTGTGCACATGCATGCTTGCGTGTGTATCCAGGCTGATCGCCCAGCTCCATGATGAGCTGCTGTATGAGGTGGAGGATGGCCAGGTGCAGCAGTTTGCAGGTAATCATCAAAGCCAAAACATCATCCAATAAAGTTAGCCAGCCTCATTAATCAATACCGCCATATGTTGTTACTTTTAGAAGAATAGAGCACAGTATATTTACAGTTTTAATTGAAATATTGATTGATAGATAGATATCCAACTGTCTGTCTGTCTGTCCGTCCGTCCGTCCATCCATGTGGGTTTGTGTGTGTTTGGATATCTAATCTGCTTTTCCTAATTTACTTTGATCATGCAACTGTGTTGTGTTGCAGTTAAAATGTGGTTTTGTGTGTCAAGGCGCATACCACATACTAGGCTAGTGGCTGGCGTCGCCGGTTCAATTCCCGATCCGGACGACCTTTGCCACATGTCATTCCCCATCTCTCTCCCCATTTCCTGTCAGTCTACTATCCTATCAAATAAAGGCATAAAAAGCAAAAAAAAAAAAGATCTTAAAAAAAAAAAAAAAAGGAAAATTGGTTTTGTGTTGTGTACCAACAGCTCTGGTGAAGAACACCATGGAGTCCTTACAGCACATAGACTGCCTAGGAATGCATCTCAGGGTGAGTGAATGAAACTTCACTGTATGTCATTGTGATATATTTTATGGGCATCCAGCCCATAAACTTCTTTGCCTTTTTCTTACTATTTCGAAAAACATTTTTAATTTCAAATAGCTGATATACAAGCTCACAACGTGTCGATGTAGAACGGCTATTTGACATTTTTAATGTTTTTTAAAATGGTTAAAAAAAGGCAAAGAAGTTTAGGGATAAGGGGCGAAAATAGATTCCCTAGTGTAAAACCCGATTCATACTTCCTCACAACGTGTCGCTGATCATCTATTTACGGCGTGCAATGCCGTCGTTGCAATGAATGGAGCATGAATTAAGCTCTTGAGCCCTGCCGCCAGCAGGGATAAAGAATAATCAAGTTATGTGACGATGTGACAATTTGCTCCAGCTATGCTAGGTAATGGCTGTGCTGCATGCCATTTCAGATGGCATTATTTTATCAGATTAGTCAAGGTCGTTCGTTGTCCCAAGCTAGCTGGCTCAGCGCGTGTGTTTTATTCATGAGAGACTGCACCGGGTTGCTGTTGTTGGTTGGTTGTTTGTCACGAGGCAGCAGTCAGGTGAATGATGAGGAACCCCCGCTGAATTTAGGTCAGTGTGCATGCACTCACGCACATACACACACACACTGACACTGTCCCCATTGCTTTGGTGTTGTTCTACTATAGGTCCCCCTGAAGGTGGCAGTTTCCTGTGGCAAGTCCTGGGGTTCCATGTCTGAGCTTCATGTCCCTCCAACATCTCCCTCCAGCTCTCTTTGATTCCCCCTCCCCTCCTCTCCTTGCCTCCCCCCCCCCTCCCTCTAGTCTAACCTATCTATCCTTTGCTGTCACCTTTTATCTTCTGCATACAGTATGTCCTCCCTTTTATCCAGCCTTCATATCTCTACCCCCCAAGATGTGTTTCAATACATCCCCATCTTCTGTGTCTCTTTCTGTTCGTTCTGTTCGTTCTTTCTTTCTTTCTTTCTGTTCGTTCTTTCTTTCTTTCTTTCTTTCTTTCTTTCATTATTCCCCCCCCCCCCCCCCCCCCCCTCTCTCTCATGCTCACCATGGTGCTCAACCTGCATCCCCATCGCTATGGAAACCAGGCAACTGCAGCGCCTTTTCCAGCTCCCAGTTCTAGCTTTCACTCCATCCGTATCCGGGGGCAACGGCAAGGAGCCACAGACTGGATTTTGCCAGTTGTGTGTTTTTCTTATTTATTTATTTTCTCAGTCATTTGTGGAGGCTTTGACTCCTCTTCCTTCTGTGTGTTCACACTATATCTCCCTAAGGCCCTTGTTCTCTGCTGAGAGGAAGCCATCCGTTACCTTTGATAGGCTTTTAATATAAATTGTATTTGACCTACACTACAGTAACAACATTGATAGATTGTTTGGATGTTTGCTGCATTCCCTTGAATGAATATGCGTATAAGAATTGACCCAACAATATCAAGAGATTGTTGTGATGTTTTGCAGTTCCCTCGAATGGGCCTTTAATATCATTATGATGTTCAGCTGTTCCTTTGAATAGACGTTTTATATAGAGTATATTTCACCAAATATGTGAAACAGTGTGTGTGACTGTCCAATCGGGCAGTTTGGTTTTACACTGAATGTAGTATTTATTCATATCCTGTTTCTTCTTCTATTAAAATAAAACCTTATATCAGTTTCAGGCGTGTCAGGAGTGTCTTTCTGATTTCAAAATAACCTCCTCTATGAATCTACATACTGTAGTACCACGTAAATTCTTCAAAAGAAAAATCATCTTATATTCAGTCAGTTTTATTTCGCTGTTATAAAGCCTGTGCTGTTAACACCTTCTAAGCCTGGCCGTACTCCCTCGGACTTCCTACTGGGTCCCATCAGCCACGCCGTCTATTCCCGGACTTTTGATATAAATTATAATAAAAAAAAAAAAAACATCGGAAATTCTTCTCTGTGTCTTTTTGGAGCGATCTGAAAGGGTTAATATGCTCTGACAGTCATTTTCTGGTGCTGGGTGTGATACTCCTAATATCCAGCAGGCCACGCCGTTGACTCACATTCTGGATGGATGGCTGGCCAGGAGGAGCCTCATCCTCTCCCCAGTGTTGAAACTCAGCAAGAAGCTCAAACAAGATGGCTGGTCTTTGTCTCTGTTCGTGGATCGCGGTTTCAATCACGTTCGGGCGCCGCTTCTCTATCGCTCCTTTCCCTGCTTCGCCGCACGTAAACGAATGGAATTGATCTCCCCTCCGCCTCGCCAAAGTAAGATCGCCGACCTCTGCAGGATGAATATGTACGCTGTGTCGAGCACTCCAGTACGTGTTGTTATCATGTGGGCTTTGTTTTTTTAAAACATGTTTGTAAATAAATGGCTTATTTCTTCGGCGCTACCTCTGTTCAGAGGGTTCTGCCGCGGCTTGCAAC